>NW_026893113.1:0-132500 GCF_033815535.1 Pezoporus flaviventris | reverse complement strand
GTTAGGTTTAGGGTTAGGGTTAGGGTTAGGGTTAGGGTTAGGGTTAGGGGTTAGGGTTAGGGTTAGGGTTAGGGTTAGGGTTAGGGTTAGGGTTAGGGGTTAGGGTTAGGGTTAGGGTTATGGTTAGGTTTAGGGTTAGGGTTAGGGTTACGGTTAGGGTTAGGGTTAGGGTTGCCGTCTGCTCCCACAGTCGAAGAGCCAGGAGGGAAAGCATGTGCGGGGCATCTTCAGCACACAGACAGCTTTGCAATGCTGTCACCATTATTGCTGTCACTCCTCGGTTTCATACCTAAAAGTACATTTCAATGCAGCCTCTCCAAAGCTGCTTCTCAGCTGCCCAGTAGCACAGCGATTAGTGCACGAACTTCTGGCTTCTGCTCCCAGATCCGAAGAGCCGGGAGGGAAAGCATGTGCTGTGCATCTTCTGCACACAGTCAGCTTTGCAACGGTGTCACCATCATTGCTGTCGCTCCTCGCTTTCATACCTAAAGGTCCATTTGAATACACCCTCTTCAGAGCTTGCTCTCGGCTGCCCAGCAGCACAGTGAGTAGAGCACGAACGGTTGTCGTCTGCTCCCACAGTCGAAGAGCCAGGAGGGAAAGCATGTGCTGCGCATCTTCAGCACACAGTCATCTTTGCGATGCTGTCACCATTATTGCTGTCACTCCTCGGTTTCACACCTAAAAGTACATTTCAATGCAACCTCTCCAAAGGTGCTTCTCAGCTGCCCAGTAGCACAGCGATTAGTGCACGAACATCTGGCCTCTGCTCCCAGATCCGAAGAGCCAGGAGGGAAAGCATGTGCTGGGCATCTTCAGCACACAGTCAGCTTTGCAACGGTGTCACCATCATTGCTGTCGCTCCTCGCATTCATACCTAAACGTCCATTTGAAAGCACCCTCTTCGGAGCTTGCTCTCGGCTGCCCAGCAGCACAGTGAGTAGAGCACGAACGGTTGCCGTCTGCTCCCACAGTCGAAGAGCCAGGAGGGAAAGCATGTGCTGGGCATCTTCAGCACACAGTTAGCTTTGCAACGGTGTCACCATCATTGCTGTCGCTCCTCGCTTTCATACCTAAAAGTCCACTCGAATGCAACCTCTACGGAGCTTGCTCTGAGCTGCCAAGTAGCACAGCGATTAGAGCACGAACGTCTGGCCTCTGCTCCCAGAGCCGAAGAGCCAGGAGGGAAAGCATGTGCTGGGCATCTTCAGCACACAGTCAGCTTTGCAACGGTGTGACCATCATTGCTGTCGCTCCTCGGTTTCATACCTAAACGTCCATTTGAATGCACCCTCTTCGGAGCTTGCTCTCGGCTGCCCAGCTGCACAGTGAGTAGAGCACGAACAGTTGCCGTCTGCTCCCACAATCGAAGAGCCAGGAGGGAAGGCTGGTGAAAGGTTAGGGTTAGGGTTAGGGTTAGGGTTAGGGGTTAGGGTTAGGTGTTAGGGTTAGGGTTAGGGTTAGGGTTAGGGGTTAGGGTTAGGGTTAGGGTGATGGTTAGGTTTAGGGTTAGGTTTAGGGTTAGGGTTAGGGTTAGGGTTGCCGTCTGCTCCCACAGTCGAAGAGCCGGGAGGGAAAGCATGTGCGGGGCATCTTCAGCACACAGTCAGCTTTGCAATGCTGTCACCATTATTGCTGTCGCTCCTCGCTTTCATACCTAAAGGTCCATTTGAATACACCCTCTTCAGAGCTTGCTCTCGGCTGCCCAGCAGCACAGTGTGTAGAGCACGAACGGTTGTCGTCTGCTCCCACAGTCGAAGAGACAGGAGGGAAAGCATGTGCTGCGCATCTTCAGCACACAGTCAGCTTTGCAACGGTGTCACCATCATTGCTGTCGCTCCTCGCTTTCATACCTAAAGGTCCATTTGAATGCACCCTCTTCGGAGCTTGCTCTCGGCTGCCCAGCAGCACAGTGAGTAGAGCACGAACGGTTGCCGTCTGCTCCCACATTCGAAGAGCCAGGAGGGAAAGCATGTGCTGGGCATCTTCAGAACACAGTCAGCTTTGCAACGGTGTCACCATCATTGCTGTCGCTCCTCTCTTTCATACCTAAAGGTCCATTTGAATGCACCCTCTTCGGAGCTTGCTCTCGGCTGCCCAGCAGCACAGTGAGTAGAGCACGAACAGTTGCCGTCTGCTCCCACAATCGAAGAGCCAGGAGAGAAAGCTGGTGAAAGCTTAGGGTTAGGGTTAGGGGTTAGGGTTAGGGGTTAGGTTTAGGGGTTAGGGTTAGGGTTAGGGTTAGGGTTGCCGTCTGCTCCCACAGTCGAAGAGCCAGGAGGGATAGCATGTGCGGGGCATCTTCAGCACACAGTCAGCTTTGCAATGCTGTCACCATTATTGCTGTCACTCCTCGGTTTCATACCTAAAAGTACATTTGAATGCAGCCTCTCCAAAGCTGCTTCTCAGCTGCCCAGTAGGACAGCGATTAGTGCACGAACTTCTGGCTTCTGCTCCCAGATCCGAAGAGCCGGGAGGGAAAGCATGTGCTGTGCATCTTCTGCACACAGTCAGCTTTGCAACGGTGTCACCATCACAGCTGTCGCTCCTCGGTTTCATATGTAAAAGTCCATTTGAATGCAACGTCTCCAAAGCTTGTTCTCGGCTGCCCAGGGGCACAGTGATTAGTGCATGAACGTCTGGCCTCTGCCCTTAGAGCCGAAGAGCCAGGATGGAAAACATGTGCTGGCCATCTTCAGCACACAGTTAGCTTTGCAACGGTGTCACCATCATTGCTGTCGCTCCTCGCTTTCATACCTAAAAGTCCACTCGAATGCAACCTCTACAAAGCTTGCTCTGAGCTGCCAAGTAGCACAGCGATTAGAGCACGAACGTCTGGCCTCTGCTCCCACAGTCGAAGAGCCAGGAGGGAAAGCATGTGCTGGGCATCTTCAGCACACAGTCAGCTTTGCAACGGTGTCACCATCATTGCTGTCACTCCTCGGTTTCATCCTCAAAAGTCCATTTGAGTGCAACCTCTCCGAAGCTTGTTCTTGGCTGCCCAGGGGCAGAACGAATAGTGCACGAACGTCTGGCTTCTGCTCCCAGATCCGAAGAGCCAGGAGGGAAAGCATGTGCTGGGCATCTTCAGCACACAGTCAGCTTTGCAACGGTGTCACCATCATTGCTGTCGCTCCTCGCTTTCATACCTAAAGGTCCATTTGAATGCACCCTCTTCGGAGTTTTCTCTTGGCTGTCCAGCGGCACAGTCAGTAGAGCACGAACGTCTGGCCTCTGCTCCCAGAGCCGAAGAGCCAGGAAGGAAAGCATGGGCTGGGCATCTTCAGCACACAGTCAGCTTTGCAACGGTGTCACCATCATTGCTGTCGCTCCTCGGTTTCATACCTAAAAGTACATTTGAATGCAATCCGAAGAGCCAGGAGGGTTAGTGTTAGGGTTGGGTTAGGGTTAGGGTTAGGGTTAGGTTTAGGGTTAGGGTTGCCGTCTGCTCCCACAGTAGAAGAGCCAGGAGGGAAAGCATGTGCTGCGCATCTTCAGCACACAGTCAGCTTTGCAATGCTGTCACCATTATTGCTGTCACTCCTCGGTTTCATACCTAAAAGTACATTTGAATGCAACCTCTCCAAAGCTGCTTCTCAGCTGCCCAGTAGCACAGCGATTAGTGCACGAACTTCTGGCTTCTGCTCCCAGATCCGAAGAGCCGGGAGGGAAAGCATGTGCTGGGCATCTTCAGCACACAGTCAGCTTTGCAACGGTGTCACCATCATTGCTGTCGCTCCTCGCTTTCATACCTAAACGTCCATTTGAATGCACCCTCTTCGGAGCTTGCCCTAGGCTGCCCAGCAGCACAGTGAGTAGAGCACGAACAGTTGCCGTCTGCTCCCACAATCGAAGAGCCAGGAGGGAAAGCTGGTGCTCTGAATCTTCTGCACACAGTCAGCTTTGCAACAGTGCCCCCATCATTGCTGTCGCTCCTCACTTTCATACCGAGAAGTTCATTTGAATACAACTTCTCTGCTCGTTGCTCTTGGCTGCCAAGCAGCACAGTCAGTAGAGCACGAACGTCTGGCCTCTGCTCTCAGAGCCGAAGAGCCCGGAGGGAAAGCAAGTGCTGGGCATCTTCAGCACACAGTCAGCTTTGCAACGGTGTCACCATCATTGCTGTCGCTCCTCGCTTTCATACCTAAAAGTCCACTCGAATGCAACCTCTACGGAGCTTGCTCTGAGCTGCCAAGTAGCACAGCAATTAGAGCACGAACGTCTGGCCTCTGCTCCCAGAGCTGAAGAGCCAGGAGGGAAAGCATGTGCTGGGCATCTTCAGCACACAGTCAGCTTTGCAACGGTGTCACCATCATTGCTGTCGCTCCTCGCTTTCATACCTAAACGTCCATTTGAGTGCAACCTCTCCGAAGCTTGTTCTTGGCTGCCCAGGGTCAGAATGATTAGTGCACGAACGTCTGGCTTCTGCTCCCAGATCCGAAGAGACAGGAGGGAAAGCATGTGCTGGGCATCTTCAGTACACAGTCAGCTTTGCAACGGTGTCACCATCATTGCTGTCGCTCCTCGGTGTCATACCTAAAGGTCCATTTGAATGCACCCTCTTCGGAGCCTGCTCTCGGCTGCCCAGCAGCACAGTGAGTAGAGCACGAACAGTTGCCGTCTGCTCCCACAATCGAAGAGAAAGGAGGGAAAGCTGGTGAAAGCTTAGGGTTAGGGTTAGGGTTAGGGTTAGGGTTAGGGTTAGGGGTTAGGGTTAGGGTTAGGGGTTAGGGTTAGGGTTAGGGTTTAGGGTTAGGGTTAGGGTTATGGTTAAGTTCAGGGTTAGGGTTAGGGTTAGGGTTAGGGTTATGGTTGGGTTAGGGTTAGGGTTAGGGTTAGGGTTAGGGTTGCCGTCTGCTCCCACAGTCGAAAAGCCAGGAGGGAAAGCATGTGCGGGGCATCTTCAGCACACAGTCAGCTTTGCAATGCTCTCACCATTATTGATGTCACTCCTCGGTTTCATACCTAAAAGTACATTTGAATGCAACCTCTCCAAAGCTGATTCTCAGCTGCCCAGTAGCGCAGCGATTAGTGCACGAACTTCTGGCTTCTGCTCCCAGATCCAAAGAGCCGGGAGGGAAAGCATGTGCTGGGCATCTTCAGCACACAGTCAGCTTTGCAACGGTGTCACCATCATTGCTGTCGCTCCTCGCTTTCATACCTAAACGTCCATTTGAATGCACCCTCTTCGGAGCTTGCTCTCGGCTGCCCAGCAGCACAGTGAGTAGAGCACGAACGGTTGCCGTCTGCTAGCACAGTGGAGGAGCCAGGAGGGAAAGCATGTGCTGGGCATCTTCAGCACATAGTCAGCTTTTCAACAGTGCCTCCATCATTGCTGACGCTTTTCGCTTTCATACCTAGAAGTTCATTTGAATCCACCTTCTCCGCTCATTGCTCTTGGCTGTCCAGCGGCACAGTCAGTAGAGCACGAACGTCTGGCCTCTGCTCCCAGAGCCGAAGAGCCAGGAAGGAAAGCATGGGCTGGGCATCTTCAGCACACAGTCAGCTTTGCAACGGTGTCACCATCATTGCTGTCGCTCCTCGCTTTCATACCTAAACGTCCATTTGGAAGCACCCTCTTCGGAGCTTGCCCTCGGCTGCCCAGCAGCACAGTGAGTAGAGCACGAAAGGTTGCCGTCTGCTCCCACAGTCGAAGAGACAGGAGGGAAAGCATGTGCTGGGCATCTTCAGCACACAGTCAGCTTTGCAACGGTGTCACCATCATTGCTGTCGCTCCTCGCTTTCATACCTAAAGGTCCATTTGAATGCACCCTCTTCGGAGCTTGCTCTCAGCTGCCCAGCAGCACAGTGAGTAGAGCACGAACAGTTGCCGTCTGCTCCCACAATCGAAGAGCCAGGAGGGAAAGCTGGTGCTCTGAATCTTCTGCACACAGTCAGCTTTGCAACAGTGCACCCATCATTGCTGTCGCTCCTCACTTTCATACCGAGAAGTTCATTGGAATCCAACTTCTCTGCTCGTTGCTCTTGGCGGCCCAGCAGCACAGTCAGTAGAGCACGAACGTCTGGCCTCTGCTCTCAGAGCCGAAAAGCCAGGAGGGAAAGCATGTGCTGGTCATCTTCAGCACACAGTCAGCTTTGCAACGGTGTCACCATCATTGCTGTCGCTCCTCTGTTTCATACTTAAAAGTCCATTTGAGTGCAACCTCTCCGAAGCTTGTTATTGGCTGCCCAGGGGCAGAACGATTAGTGCACGAATGTCTGGCTTCTGCTCACAGATCCGAAGAGACAGGAAGGAAAGCATGTGCTGGGCATCTTCAGCACACAGTCAGCTTTGCAACGGTGTCACCATCATTGCTGTCGCTCCTCGGTGTCATACCTAAAGGTCCATTTGAATGCACCCTCTTCGGAGCCTGCTCTCGGCTGCCCAGCAGCACAGTGAGTAGAGCACGAACAGTTGCCGTCTGCTCCCACAATCGGAGAGCCAGGAGGGAAAGCTGGTGAAAGCTTAGGGTTAGGGTTAGGGTTAGGGTTAGGGGTTAGGGTTAGGGTTAGGATTAGGGTTAGGGTTAGGGGTTAGGGTTAGGGTTAGGGTTAGGGTTGGGAAGGGTTAGGGTTAGGGTTAGGGTTAGGTTTAGGGTTGCCGTCTGCTCCCACAGTCGAAGAGCCAGGAGGGAAAGCATGTGCGGGGCATCTTCAGCACACAGTCAGCTTTGCAATGCTGTCACCATTATTGCTGTCACTCCTCGGTTTCATACCTAAAAGTACATTTGAATGCAACCTCTCCAAAGCTGCTTCTCAGCTGCCCAGCAGCACAGCGATTAGTGCACGAACTTCTGGCTTCTGCTCCCCGATCCGAAGAGCCAGGAGGGAAAGAATGTGCTGTGCATCTTCTGCACACAGTCAGCTTTGCAACGGTGTCACCATCATTGCTGCCGCTCCTCGCTTTCATACCTAAAGGTCCATTTGAATGCACCCTCTTCGGAGCTTGCTCTCGGCTGCCCAGCAGCACAGTGAGTAGAGCACGAACAGTTGCCGTCTGCTAGCACAGTGGAGGAGCCAGGAGGGAAAGCATGTGCTGGGCATCTTCAGCACACAGTCAGCTTTGCAACAGTGCCTCCATCATTGCTGACGCTTTTCACTTTCATACCTAAAGGTCCATTTGAATGCACCCTCTTCGGAGCTTGCTCTCGGCTGCCCAGCTGCACAGTGAGTAGAGCACGAACAGTTGCCGTCTGCTCCCACAATCGAAGAGCCAGGAGGGAAAGCTGGTGCTCTGAATCTTCTGCACACATTCAGCTTTGACCCAGTGCGTCCATCATTGCTGTCGCTCCTCACTTTCATACCTAGAAGTTCATTTGAATCCAACTTCTCTGCTCGTTGCTCTTGGCTGCCCAGCAGCACAGTCAGTAGAGCATGAACGTCTGGCCTCTGCTCCCAGAGCCGAAAAGCCAGGAGGAAAAGCATGTGCTGGACATCTTCAGCACACAGTCAGATTTGCAAAGGTGTCACCATCATTGCTGTCGCTCCTCGGTTTCATACTTAAAAGTCCATTTGAGTGCAACCTCTCCGAAGCTTGTTCTCGGCTGCCCAGGGGCAGTGCGATTAGTGCACGAACGTCTGGCTTCTGCTCCCAGATCTGAAGAGCCAGGAGGGAAAGCATGTGCTGGGCATCTTCAGCACACAGTCAGCTTTGCAACAGTGTCACCATCATTGCTGTCGCTCCTCGGTTTCATACTTAAAAGTCCATTTGAGTGCAACCTCTCCGAAGCTTGTTATCGGCTGCCCAGGGGCAGAACGATTAGTGCACGAACGTCTGGCTTCTGCTCCCAGAGCCGAAGAGCCAGGAGGGAAAGCATGTGCTGGGCATCTTCAGCACACAGTCAGCTTTGCAACGGTGTCACCATCATTGCTGTCGCTCCTCGCTTTCATACCTAAAGGTCCATTTGAATGCACCCTCTTCGGAGCTTGCTCTCGGCTGCCCAGCTGCACAGTGAGTAGAGCACGAACGGTTGTCGTCTGCTCCCAAAGTCGAAGAGCCAGGAGGGAAAGCTGGTGAAAGCTTAGGGTTAGTGTTAGGGTTAGGGTTAGGGTTAGGGTTGGGGGTTAGTGTTAGGGGTTAGGGTTAGGGTTAGGGTTAGGGTTGGGTTAGGGGTTAGGGTTAGGGTTAGGGTTATGGTTAGTTTTAGGTTTAGGGTTAGGGTTAGGGGTAGGGGTAGGGTTAGGGTTAGTGCTGTACTCACTGTGCTGCTGGTCAGCTGAGAGAGAGCAGCTGAGAATTTGGATTTAAATGGACATTTAGGTATGAAACCGAGGAGAGACTGCAATGATGGTGACGCCGTTGCAAAGCTGACTGTGTGCTGAAGAGTCCCAGCACTAGCTTTCCCTGCTGGTCCTTCTGCCGTGGGAGCAGATGCCACTGTTCATTCTGTGCTGACTGTGTTGCTGCGCAGCAGAGAACAGGCTCTGGACTGATTCCATTCAAATGCTTTTCCTGAATGAATGTGAGCAGTGAAAGCAACGATGGAGGCACCAATGTAAAGGTGATTGTGTGTTGAACAGGTCCAGCACCAGCTTTCAATCCTGGCTCTTCTGCTGTGGGAGCAGAGGCCAAACGTTCGTGCTGTACTCACTGTGCTGCTGGGCAGCTGAGAGAGACCACCTGAGAATTTGGATTCAAATGGACTTTTAGGTATGAAACCGAGGAGAGACTGCAATGATGGTGACACCATTGCAAAGCTGCTTGTGTGCTGAAGAGGCCCAGCACTAGCTTTCCCTGCTGGTCCTTCTGCTGTGGGAGCAGATGCCACTGTTCATTCCTTGCTGACTGTGTTGCTGCGCAGCAGAGAGCAGGCTCTGGACTGGTTCCATTCAAATGCTTTTCCTGTATGAAAGTGAGCAGTGAAAGCAATGATGGAGGCACCAATGTAAAGGGGATTGCGTGCTGAACAGGTCCAGCACCAGCTTTCAATCCTGGCTCTTCTGCTGTGGGAGCAGAGGCCAAACGTTCGTGCTGTACTCACTGTGCTGCTGGGCAGCTGAGAGACACCACCTGAGAATTTGGATTCAAATGGACTTTTAGGTTTGAAACCGAGGAGAGACTACAATGATGGTGACACCGTTGCAAAGCTGCTTGTGTGCTGAAGAGGCCCAGCACTAGCATTCCCTCCTGGTCCTTCTGCTGTGGGAGCAGATGCCACTGTTCATTCTGTTTTGACTGTGTTGCTGCGCAGCAGAGAGCAGCCTCTGGACTGATTCCATTCAAATGCTTTTCCTGTATGAAAGTGAGCAGTGAAAGCAACGATGGAGGCACCAATGTAAAGGTGATTGTGTGCTGAACAGGTCCAGCACCAGCTTTCAATCCTGGCTCTTCTGCTGTGGGAGCAGACGCCAAACGTTCGTGCTGTACTCACTGTGCTGCTGGGCAGCGGAGAGAGACCACCTGAGAATTTGGATTCAAATGGACTTTTAGGTATGAAACCGAGGAGAGACTGCAATGATGGTGACACCGTTGAAAAGCTGCTTGTGTGCTGAAGAGGCCCAGCACTAGCTTTCCCTGCTGGTCCTTCTGCCGTGGGAGCAGATGCCACTGTTCATTGTGTGCTGACTGTGTTGCTGCGCAGCAGAGAGCAGGCTCTGAACTGATTCCATTCAAATGCTTTTCCTGTATGAATGTGAGCTGTGAAAGCAACGATGGAGGCACCAATGTAAAGGGGATTGTGTGCTGAACAGGTCCAGCACCAGCTTTCAATCCTTGCTCTGCTGCTGTGGGAGCAGAGGCCAAACATTCGTGCTGTACTCACTGTGCTGCTGGGAAGCTGAGAGAGACCACCTGAGAGTTTGGATTCAAATGGACTTTTAGGTATGAAACCGAGGAGAGACTGCAATGATGGTGACCCAGTTGCAAAGCTGCTTGTGTGCTGAAGAGGCCCAGCACTAGCTTTCCCTGCTGGTCCTTCTGCTGTGGGAGCAGATGCCACTGTTCATTCCTTGCTGACTGTATTGCTGCGCAGCAGAGAGCAGGTTCTGGACTGATTCCATTCAAATGCTTTTCCTGAATGAAAGTGAGCAGTGAAAGCAACGATGGAGGCACCAATGTAAAGGTGATTGTGTGTTGAACAGGTCCAGCACCAGCTTTCAATCCTGGCTCTTCTGCTGTGGGAGGAGACGCCAAACGTTCGTGCTGTACTCACTGTGCTGCTGGGCAGCGGAGAGAGACCACCTGAGAATTTGGATTCAAATGGACTTTTAGGTATGAAACCGAGGAGAGACTGCAATGATGGTGACACCGTTGCAAAGCTGCTTGTGTGCTGAAGAGGCCCAGCACTAGCTTTCCCTGCTGGTCCTTCTGCCGTGGGAGCAGATGCCACTGTTCATTGTGTGCTGACTGTGTTGCTGCGCAGCAGAGAGCAGGCTCTGAACTGATTCCATTCAAATGCTTTTCCTGTATGAAAGTGAGCAGTGAAAGCAACGATGGAGGCACCAATGTAAAGGTGATTCCGTGCTGAACAGGTCCAGCACCAGCTTTCAATCCTGGCTCTTCTGCTGTGGGAGCAGAGGCCAAACGTTCGTGCTCTACTCACTGTGCTGCTGGGCAGCTGAGAGAGACCACCTGAGAATTTGGATTCAAATGGACTTTTAGGTATGAAACCGAGGAGAGACTGCAATGATGGTGACACTGATGAAGAGCTGCTTGTGTGCTGACAAGGCCCAGCTCCAGCTTTCCCTGCTGGTCCTTCTGCTGTGGGAGCAGATGCCACTGTTCATTCTGTGCTGACTGTGTTGCTGCTCAGCAGAGAGCAGGCTCTATACTGATTCCATTCAAAGGCTTTTCCTGTATGAAAGTGAGCAGTGAAAGCAACGATGGAGGCACCAATGTAACGGTCATTGTGTGCTGAACAGGTCCAGCACCATCTTTCAATCCTGGCTCTTCTGCTGTGGGAGCAGAGGCCAAACATTCGTGCTGTACTCACTGTGCTGCTGGGCAGCTGAGAGACACCAGCTGAGAATTTGGATTCAAATGGACTTTGAGGGATGAAACCGAGGAGAGGCTGCAATGATGGTGACCCCGTTGCAAAGCTGCTTGTGTGCTGAAGAGGCCCAGCACTAGCTTTTCCTGCTGGTCCTTCTGCCGTGGGAGCAGATGCCACTGTTCATTCTGTGCTGACTGTGTTGCTGTGCAGCAGAGAGCAGGCTCTGTACTGATTCCATTCAAATGCTTTTCCTGTATGAATGTGAGCTGTGAAAGCAACGATGGAGGCACCAATGTAAAGGGGATTGTGTGCTGAACAGGTCCAGCACCAGCTTTCAATCCTTGCTCTTCTGCTGTGGGAGCAGAGGCCAAACGTTCGTGCTGTACTCACTGTGCTGCTGGGCAGCTGAGAGAGAGCAGCTGAGAATTTGGATTCAAATGGACTTTTAGGTATGAAACCGAGGAGAGACTGCAATGATGGTGACCCCGTTGCAAAGCTGCTTGTGTGCTGACAAGGCCCATCTCCAGCTTTCACTGCTGGTCCTTCTGCTGTGGGAGCAGATGCCACTGTTCATTGTGTGCTGACTGTGTTGCTGCTCAGCAGAGAGCAGGCTCTGGACTGATTCCATTCAAAGGCTTTTCCTGTATGAAAGTGAGCAGTGAAAGCAACGATGGAGGCACCAATGTAACGGTCATTGTGTGCTGAACAGGTCCAGCACCAGCTTTCAATCCTGGCTCTTCTGCTGTGGGAGCAGAGGCCAAACATTCGTGCTGTACTCACTGTGCTGCTGGGCAGCTGAGACCACCTGAGAATTTGGATTCAAATGGACTTTGAGGGATGAAACCGAGGAGAGGCTGCAATGATGGTGACACCGTTGCAAAGCTGCTTGTGTGCTGAAGAGGCCCAGCACTAGCTTTTCCTGCTGGTCCTTCTGCCATGGGAGCAGATGCCACTGTTCATTCTGTGCTGACTGTGTTGCTGTGCAGCAGAGAGCAGGCTCTGGACTGATTCCATTCAAATGCTTTTCCTGTATGAAAGTGAGCAGTGAAAGCAACGATGGAGGCACCAATGTAACGGTCATTGTGTGCTGAACAGGTCCAGCACCAGCTTTTTTCACCGAGCTTGCTCTCGGCTGCCCAGCTTCCCAGTGAGTAGAGCACGAACAGTTGCCGTCTGCTCCCACAATCGAAGAGCCAGGAGGGAAAGCTGGTGAAAGCTTAGGGTTAGCGTTAGGGTTAGGGTTAGGGTTAGGGGCTAGGGTTAGTGGTAGGGTTAGGGTTAGGGTTAGGGTTAGGAGTTAGGGTTATGGTTAGGGTTATGGTTAGGTTTAGGGTTAGGGTTAGGGTTAGTGGTAGGGTTAGGGGTAGGGTTAGGGTTGGGTTAGGGTTAGGGTTAGGGTTGCCGTCTGCTCCCACAGTCGAAGAGCCAGGAGGGAAAGCATGTGCGGGGCATCTTCAGCACACAGTCAGCTTTGCAATGCTGTCACCATTATTGCTGTCACTCCTCGGTTTCATACCTAAAAGTACATTTGAATGCAACCTCTCCAAAGCTGATTCTCAGCTGCCCTGTAGCGCAGCGATTAGTGCACGAACTTCTGGCTTCTGCTCCCAGAGCCGAAGAGCCAGGAGGGAAAGCATGTGCTGGGCATCTTCAGCACACAGTCAGCTTTGCAACGGTGTCACCATCATTGCTGTCGCTCCTCGCTTTCATACCTAAAGGTCCATTTGAAAGCACCCTCTTCGGAGCTTGCTCTCGGCTGCCCAGCAGCACAGTGAGTAGAGCACGAACGGTTGCCGTCTGCTCCCACAGTCGAAGAGCTAGGAGGGAAAGCATGTGCTGGGCATCTTCAGCACACAGTCAGCTTTGCAATGGTGTCACCATCATTGCTGTCGCTCCTCGCTTTCATACCTAAAGTTCCATTTGAATGCACCCTCTTCGGAGCTTGCTCTCGGCTGCCCAGCAGCACAGTGAGTAGAGCACGAACGGTTGCTGTCTGCTAGCACAGTGGAGGAGCCCGGAGGGAAAGCATGTGCTGGGCATCTTCAGCACACAGTCAGCTTTGCAACAGTGCCTCCATCATTGCTCACGCTTTTCACTTTCATACCTAGAAGTTCATTTGAATCTACCTTCTCCGCTCATTGCTCTTGGCTGTCCAGCGGCGCAGTCAGTAGAGCACGAACGGTTGCCGTCTGCTCCCAGAGCCGAAGAGCCAGGAAGGAAAGCATGTGCTGGGCATCTTCAGCACACAGTCAGCTTTGCAACGGTGTCACCATCATTGCTGTCGCTCCTCGCTTTCATACCTAAAGTTCCATTTGAATGCACCCTCTTCGGAGCTTGCTCTGGGCTGCCCAGCAGCACAGTGAGTAGAGCACGAACGGTTGCTGTCTGCTGGCACAGTGGAGGAGGCCGGAGGGAAAGCATGTGCTGGGCATCTTCAGCACACAGTCAGCTTTGCAACAGTGCCTCCATCATTGCTGACGCTTTTCACTTTCATACCTAGAAGTTCATTTGAATCTACGTTCTCTGCTCATTGCTCTTGGCTGTCCAGCGGCACAGTCAGTAGAGCACGAACGGTTGCCGTCTGCTCCCAGAGCCGAAGAGCCAGGAAGGAAAGCATGTGCTGGGCATCTTCAGCACACAGTCAGCTTTGCAACGGTGTCACCATCATTGCTGTCGCTCCTCGCTTTCATACCTAAAGGTCCATTTGAATGCACCCTCTTCGGAGCTTGCTCTCGGCTGCCCAGCTGCACAGTGAGTAGAGCACGAACAGTCGCCATCTGCTCCCACAATCGAAGAGCCAGGAGGGAAAGCTGGTGCTCTGAATCTTCTGCACACAGTCAGCTTTGACCCAGTGCGTCCATCATTGCTGTCGCTCCTCACTTTTATACCTAGAAGTTCATTTGAATCCAACTTCTCTGCTCGTTGCTCTTGGCTGCCCAGCAGCACAGTCAGTAGAGCATGAACGTCTGGCCTCTGCTCCCAGAGCCGAAGAGCCCGGAGGGAAAGCATGTGCTGGGCATCTTCAGCACACAGTCAGCTTTGCAACGGTGTCACCATCATTGCTGTCGCTCCTCGGTTTCATATGTAAAAGTCCATTTGAATGCAACGTCTCCAAAGCTTGTTCTCGGCTGCCCAGGGGCAGAGCGATTAGTGCATGAACGTCTGGCTTCTGCTCCCAGATCCGAAGAGCCAGGAGGGAAAGCATGTGCTGGGCATCTTCAGCACACAGTCAGCTTTGCAACGGTGTCACCATCATTGCTGTCGCTCCTCGGTTTCATACCTAAAAGTACATTTGAATGCAACCTCTCCAAATCTGCTTCTCAGCTGCCCAGTAGCACAGTGATTAGTGCACGAACTTCTGGCTTCTGCTCCCAGATCCGAAGAGCTAGGAGGGAAAGCATGTGCTGGGCATCTTCAGCACACAGTGAGCTTTGCAACGGTGTCACCATCATTGCTGTCGCTCCTCGGTTTCATACCTAAACGTCCATTAGAAAGCACCGTCTTCGGAGCTTGCTCTCGGCTGCCCAGCAGCACAGTGAGTAGAGCACGAACGGTTGCCGTCTGCTCCCACAGTCGAAGAGCCAGGAGGGAAAGCATGTGCTGGGCATCTTCAGCACACAGTCAGCTTTGCAACGGTGTCACCATCATTGCTGTCGCTCCTCGCTTTCATACCTAAAGGTCCATTTGAATGCATCCTCTTCGGAGCTTGCTCTCGGCTGCCCATCTGCACAGTGAGTAGCGCACGAACAGTTACAGTCTGTTCCCAGAATCGAAGAGCCAGGAGGGAAAGCTGGTGAAAGCTTAGGGTTAGGGTTAGGGTTAGGGTTAGGGTTAGGGTTAGGGTTAGGGTTATGGCTAGGGGTTAGTGTTAGGGGTTAGGGTTAGGGTTAGGGTTAGGGTTATGGTTTAGGCTTAGTGTTAGGGTTATGGTTAGGTTTAGGGTTAGGGTTAGGGTTAGGGGTAGGGTTAGGGTTAGGGTTAGGGTTAGGGTTAGGGTTGGGTTAGGGTTAGGGTTAGGGTTAGGGTTAGGGTTGCCGTCTGCTACCACAGTCGAAGAGCAAGGAGGGAAAGCATGTGCGGGGCATCTTCAGAATGCACCCTCTTCGGAGTTTGCTCTCGGCTGCCCAGCAGCACAGTGAGTAGAGCACGAACAGTTGCCGTCTGCTCCCACAATCGAAGAGCCAGGAGGGAAAGCTGGTTTAAAGCTTAGGGTTAGGGTTAGGGTTAGGGTTAGGGTTAGGTTTAGGGTTAGGGGTTAGGGTTATGGTTAGGGTTAGGGTTAGGGTTAGGGTTAGGGGTTAGGGTTAGGGTTAGGGTTAGGGTTAGGGTTAGGGTTAGGGGTTAGGGTTAGGGTTAGGGTTATGGTTAAGTTTAGGGTTAGGGTTAGGGTTAGTGTTAGGGTTGGGTTAGGGTTAGGGTTAGGGTTAGGTTTAGGGTTAGGGTTGCCGTCTGCTCCCACAGTAGAAGAGCCAGGAGGGAAAGCATGTGCTGCGCATCTTCAGCACACAGTCAGCTTTGCAATGCTGTCACCATTATTGCTGTCACTCCTCGGTTTCATACATAAAAGTACATTTGAATGCAACCTCTCCAAAGCTGCTTCTCAGCTGCCCAGTAGCACAGCGATTAGTGCACGAACTTCTGGCTTCTGCTCCCAGATCCGAAGAGCCGGGAGGGAAAGCATGTGCTGGGCATCTTCAGCACACAGTCAGCTTTGCAACGGTGTCACCATCATTGCTGTCGCTCCTCGCTTTCATACCTAAACGTCCATTTGAATGCACCCTCTTCGGAGCTTGCTCTAGGCTGCCCAGCAGCACAGTGCGTAGAGCACGAACAGTTGCCGTCTGCTCCCACAATCGAAGAGCCAGGAGGGAAAGCTGGTGCTCTGAATCTTCTGCACACAGTCAGCTTTGCAACAGTGCCCCCATCATTGCTGTCGCTCCTCACTTTCATACCGAGAAGTTCATTTGAATCCAACTTCTCTGCTCGTTGCTCTTGGCGGCCCAGCAGCACAGTCAGTAGAGCACGAACGTCTGGCCTCTGCTCTCAGAGCCGAAGAGCCCGGAGGGAAAGCAAGTGCTGGGCATCTTCAGCACACAGTCAGCTTTGCAACGGTGTCACCATCATTGCTGTCGCTCCTCGCTTTCATACCTAAAAGTCCACTCGAATGCAACCTCTACGGAGCTTGCTCTGAGCTGCCAAGTAGCACAGCGATTAGAGCACGAACGTCTGGCCTCTGCTCCCAGAGTCGAAGAGCCAGGAGGGAAAGCATGTGCTGGGCATCTTCAGCACACAGTCAGCTTTGCAACAGTGCCTCCATCATTGCTGACGCTTTTCACTTTCATACCTAAAGGTCCATTTGAATGCACCCTCTTCGGAGCTTGCTCTCGGCTGCCTAGCTTCACAGTGAGTAGAGCACGAACAGTTGCCGTCTGCTCCCACAATCGAAGAGCCAGGAGGGAAAGCTGGTGCTCTGAATCTTCTGCACACAGTCAGCTTTGACCCAGTGCGTCCATCATTGCTGTCGCTCCTCACTTTCATACCTAGAAGTTCATTTGAATCCAACTTCTCTGCTCGTTGCTCTTGGCTGCCCAGCAGCACAGTCAGTAGAGCATGAACGTCTGGCTTCTGCTCCCAGAGCCGAAGAGCCAGGAGGGAAAGCATGTGCTGGGCATCTTCAGCACACAGTCAGCTTTGCAACGGTGTCACCATCATTGCTGTCGCTCCTCGCTTTCATACCTAAAGGTCCATTTGAATGCACCCTCTTCGGAGCTTGCTCTCGGCTGCCCAGCTGCACAGTGAGTAGAGCACGAACGGTTGTCGTCTGCTCCCAAAGTCGAAGAGCCAGGAGGGAAAGCTGGTGAAAGCTTAGGGTTAGTGTTAGGGTTAGGGTTAGGGTTAGGGTTGGGGGTTAGTGTTAGGGGTTAGGGTTAGGGTTAGGGTTAGGGTTGGGTTAGGGGTTAGGGTTAGGGTTAGGGTTATGGTTAGTTTTAGGTTTAGGGTTAGGGTTAGGGGTAGGGGTAGGGTTAGGGTTAGTGCTGTACTCACTGTGCTGCTGGTCAGCTGAGAGAGAGCAGCTGAGAATTTGGATTTAAATGGACATTTAGGTATGAAACCGAGGAGAGACTGCAATGATGGTGACGCCGTTGCAAAGCTGACTGTGTGCTGAAGAGTCCCAGCACTAGCTTTCCCTGCTGGTCCTTCTGCCGTGGGAGCAGATGCCACTGTTCATTCTGTGCTGACTGTGTTGCTGCGCAGCAGAGAACAGGCTCTGGACTGATTCCATTCAAATGCTTTTCCTGAATGAATGTGAGCAGTGAAAGCAACGATGGAGGCACCAATGTAAAGGTGATTGTGTGTTGAACAGGTCCAGCACCAGCTTTCAATCCTGGCTCTTCTGCTGTGGGAGCAGAGGCCAAACGTTCGTGCTGTACTCACTGTGCTGCTGGGCAGCTGAGAGAGACCACCTGAGAATTTGGATTCAAATGGACTTTTAGGTATGAAACCGAGGAGAGACTGCAATGATGGTGACACCATTGCAAAGCTGCTTGTGTGCTGAAGAGGCCCAGCACTAGCTTTCCCTGCTGGTCCTTCTGCTGTGGGAGCAGATGCCACTGTTCATTCCTTGCTGACTGTGTTGCTGCGCAGCAGAGAGCAGGCTCTGGACTGATTCCATTCAAATGCTTTTCCTGTATGAAAGTGAGCAGTGAAAGCAATGATGGAGGCACCAATGTAAAGGGGATTGTGTGCTGAACAGGTCCAGCACCAGCTTTCAATCCTGGCTCTTCTGCTGTGGGAGCAGAGGCCAAACGTTCGTGCTGTACTCACTGTGCTGCTGGGCAGCTGAGCGACCCCACCTGAGAATTCGGATTCAAATGTACTTTTAGGTCTGAAACCGAAGAGAGACTGCAATGATGGTGACCCCGTTGCAAAGCTGCTTGTGTGCTTAAGAAGCCCAGCACTACCTTTCCCCGCTGGTCCTTCTGCCGTGTGAGCAGAATCCACTGTTCATTCTGTGCTGTGTTGCTGCGCAGCAGAGAGCAGGCTCTGGACTGATTCCATTCAAATGCTTTTCCTGTATGAAAGTGAGCAGTGAAAGCAACGATGGAGGCACCAATGTAAAGGTGATTGTGTGCTGAACAGGTCCAGCACCAGCTTTCAATCCTGGCTCTTCTGCTGTGGGAGCAGAGGCCAAACGTTCGTGCTGTACTCACTGTGCTGCTGGGCAGCTAAGTGACACCACCTGAGAATTTGGATTCAAATGGATTTTAGGTATGAAACCGAGGAGAGACTGCAATGATGGTGACACCGTTGCAAAGCTGCTTGTGTGCTGAAGAGACACAGCCCTAGCTTTCCCTGCTGGTCCTTCTGCTGTGGGAGCAGATGCCACTCTTCATTCTGTGCTGACTGTGTTGCTGCCAGCAGAGACCAGCCTCTGTACTGATTCGATTCAAATGCTTTTCCTGTATGAAAGTGAGCAGTGGAAGCAACGATGGAGGCACCAATATAAAGGTGATTGCGTGCTGAACAGGTCCAGCCCCAGCTTTCAATCCTGGCTCTTCTGCTGTGGGAGCAGAGGCCAAGGCTTCGTGCTGTACTCACTGTGCTGCTGGGCAGCTGAGAGACACCACCTGAGAATTTGGATTCAAATGGACTTTTAGGTATGAAAGCGAGGAGAGACTGCAATGATGGTGACCCCGTTGCAAAGCTGCTTGTGTGCTGAAGAGACACAGCCCTAGTTTTCCCTGCTGGTCCTTCTGCCGTGGGAGGAGATGCCACTGTTCATTCTGTGCTGTGTTGCTGCGCAGCAGAGAGCAGGCTCTGGACTGATTCCATTCAAATGCTTTTCCTGTATGAAAGTGAGCAGTGAAAGCAACGATGGAGGCACCAATGTAAATGTGATTGCGTGCTGAACAGGTCCAGCACCAGCTTTCAATCCTGGCTCTTCTGCTGTGGGAGCAGAGGCCAAACGTTCGTGCTGTACTCACTGTGCTGCTGGGCAGCGGAGAGAGACCACCTGAGAATTTGGATTCAAATGGACTTTTAGGTATGAAACCGAGGAGAGACTGCAATGATGGTGACACCATTGCAAAGCTGCTTATGTGCTGAAGAGGCCCAGCACTAGCTTTCCCTGCTGGTCCTTCTGCTGTGGGAGCAGATGCCACTGATCATTCCTTGCTGACTGTATTGCTGCGCAGCAGAGAGCAGGCTCTGGACTGATTCCATTCAAATGCTTTTCCTGTATGAAAGTGAGCAGTGAAAGCAACGATGGAGGCACCAATGTAAAGGTGATTGTGTGCTGAACAGGTCCAGCACCAGCTTTCAATCCTGGCTCTTCTGCTGTGGGAGCAGAGGCCAAACGTTCGTGCTGTACTCACTGTGCTGCTGGGCAGCTGAGAGACACCACCTGAGAATTTGGATTCAAATGGACTTTTAGGTATGAAACCGAGGAGAGACTGCAATGATGGTGACACCGTTGCAAAGCTGATTGTGTGCTGAAGAAGCCCAGCACTAGCTTTCCCTGCTGGTCCTTCTGCCGTGGGAGGAGATGCCAATGTTCATTGTGTGCTGACTGTGTTGCTGCGCAGCAGAGAGCAGGCTCTGGACTGATTCCATTCAGATGCTTTTCCTGTATGAAAGTGAGCAGTGAAAGCAACGATGGAGGCACCAATGTAAAGGTGATTGTGTGCTGAACAGGTCCAGCACCAGCTTTCAATCCTGGCTCTTCTGCTGTGGGAGCAGAGGCCAAACGTTCGTGCTGTACTCACTGTGCTGCTGGGAAGCTGAGAGAGACCACCTGAGAATTTGGATTCAAATGGACTTTTAGGTATGAAACCGAGGAGAGACTGCAATGATGGTGACACCATTGCAAAGCTGCTTGTGTGCTGAAGAGGCCCAGCACTAGCTTTCCCTGCTGGACCTTCTGCTGTGGGAGCAGATGCCACTGTTCATTCCTTGCTGACTGTATTGCTGCGCAGCAGAGAGCAGGCTCTGGACTGATTCCATTCAAATGCTTTTCCTGTATGAAAGTGAGCAGTGAAAGCAACGATGGAGGCACCAATGTAAAGGTGATTCCGTGCTGAACAGGTCCAGCACCAGCTTTCAATCCTGGCTCTTCTGCTGTGGGAGCAGAGGCCAAACGTTCGTGCTGTACTCACTGTGCTGCTGGGCAGCTGAGAGAGACCATCTGAGAATTTGGATTCAAATGGACTTTTAGGTATGAAACCGAGGAGAGACTGCAATGATGGTGACACTGATGAAGAGCTGCTTGTGTGCTGACAAGGCCCAGCTCCAGCTTTCCCTGCTGGTCCTTCTGCTGTGGGAGCAGATGCCACTGTTCATTGTGTGCTGACTGTGTTGCTGCTCAGCAGAGAGCAGGCTCTGGACTGATTCCATTCAAAGGCTTTTCCTGTATGAAAGTGAGCAGTGAAAGCAACGATGGAGGCACCAATGTAACGGTCATTGTGTGCTGAACAGGTCCAGCACCATCTTTCAATCCTGGCTCTCCTGCTGTGGGAGCAGAGGCCAAACATTCGTGCTGTACTCACTGTGCTGCTGGGCAGCTGAGAGACACCAGCTGAGAATTTGGATTCAAATGGACTTTGAGGGATGAAACCGAGGAGAGGCTGCAATGATGGTGACCCCGTTGCAAAGCTGCTTGTGTGCTGAAGAGGCCCAGCACTAGCTTTTCCTGCTGGTCCTTCTGCCGTGGGAGCAGATGCCACTGTTCATTCTGTGCTGACTGTGTTGCTGTGCAGCAGAGAGCAGGCTCTGTACTGATTCCATTCAAATGCTTTTCCTGTATGAATGTGAGCTGTGAAAGCAACGATGGAGGCACCAATGTAAAGGGGATTGTGTGCTGAACAGGTCCAGCACCAGCTTTCAATCCTTGCTCTTCTGCTGTGGGAGCAGAGGCCAAACGTTCGTGCTGTACTCAGTGTGCTGCTGGGCAGCTGAGAGAGACCACCTGAGAATTTGGATTCAAATGGACTTTTAGGTATGAAACCGAGGAGAGACTGCAATGATGGTGACCCCGTTGCAAAGCTGCTTGTGTGCTGAAGAGGCCCAGCACTAGCTTTCCCTGCTGGTCCTTCTGCTGTGGGAGCAAATGCCACTGTTCATTCCTTGCTGACTGTATTGCTGCGCAGCAGAGAGCAGGCTCTGGACTGATTCCATTCAAATGCTTTTCCTGTATGAAAGTGAGCAGTGAAAGCAACGATGGAGGCACCAATGTAAAAGCAGTTGTGTGCTGAACAGGTCCAGCACCAGCTTTCAATCCTGGCTCTTCTGCTGTGGGAGCAGACGCCAAACGTTCGTGCTGTACTCACTGTGCTGCTGGGCAGCGGAGAGAGACCACCTGAGAATTTGGATTCAAATGGACTTTTAGGTATGAAACCGAGGAGAGACTGCAATGATGGTGACACCTTTGCAAAGCTGCTTGTGTGCTGAAGAGGCCCAGCACTAGCTTTCCCTGCTGGTCCTTCTGCCGTGGGAGCAGATGCCACTGTTCATTGTGTGCTGACTGTGTTGCTGCGCAGCAGAGAGCAGGCTCTGGACTGATTCCATTCAAATGCTTTTCCTGTATGAAAGTGAGCAGTGAAAGCAACGATGGAGGCACCAATGTAAAGGTGATTCCGTGCTGAACAGGTCCAGCACCAGCTTTCAATCCTGGCTCTTCTGCTGTGGGAGCAGAGGCCAAACGTTCGTGCTGTACTCACTGTGCTGCTGGGCAGCTGAGAGAGACCACCTGAGAATTTGGATTCAAATGGACTTTTAGGTATGGAACCGAGGAGAGACTGCAATGATGGTGACACTGATGAAGAGCTGCTTGTGTGCTGACAAGGCCCATCTCCAGCTTTCCCTGCTGGTCCTTCTGCTGTGGGAGCAGATGCCACTGTTCATTCTGTGCTGACTGTGTCGCTGCTCAGCAGAGAGCAGGCTCTGGACTGATTCCATTCAAAGGCTTTTCCTGTATGAAAGTGAGCAGTGAAAGCAACGATGGAGGCACCAATGTAAAGGTGATTCCGTGCTGAACAGGTCCAGCACCAGCTTTCAATCCTTGCTCTTCTGCTGTGGGAGCAGAGGCCAAACGTTCGTGCTGTACTCACTGTGCTGCTGGGCAGCTGAGAGAGACCACCTGAGAATTTGGATTCAAATGGACTTTTAGGTATGGAACCGAGGAGAGACTGCAATGATGGTGACACTGATGAAGAGCTGCTTGTGTGCTGACAAGGCCCAGCTCCAGCTTTCCCTGCAGGTCCTTCTGCTGTGGGAGCAGATGCCACTGTTCATTCTGTGCTGACTGTGTTGCTGCTCAGCAGAGAGCAGGCTCTGGACTGATTCCATTCAAAGGCTTTTCCTGTATGAAAGTGAGCAGTGAAAGCAACGATGGAGGCACCAATGTAACGGTCATTGTGTGCTGAACAGGTCCAGCACCAGCTTTCAATCCTGGCTCTTCTGCTGTGGGAGCAGAGGCCAAACATTCGTGCTGTACTCACTGTGCTGCTGGGCAGCTGAGACCACCTGAGAATTTGGATTCAAATGGACTTTGAGGGATGAAACCGAGGAGAGGCTGCAATGATGGTGACACCGTTGCAAAGCTGCTTGTGTGCTGAAGAGGCCCAGCACTAGCTTTTCCTGCTGGTCCTTCTGCCATGGGAGCAGATGCCACTGTTCATTCTGTGCTGACTGTGTTGCTGTGCAGCAGAGAGCAGGCTCTGGACTGATTCCATTCAAATGCTTTTCCTGTATGAAAGTGAGCAGTGAAAGCAACGATGGAGGCACCAATGTAACGGTCATTGTGTGCTGAACAGGTCCAGCACCAGCTTTTTTCACCGAGCTTGCTCTCGGCTGCCCAGCTTCCCAGTGAGTAGAGCGCGAACAGTTGCCGTCTGCTCCCACAATCGAAGAGCCAGGAGGGAAAGCTGGTGAAAGCTTAGGGTTAGCGTTAGGGTTAGGGTTAGGGTTAGGGGCTAGGGTTAGGGGTAGGGTTAGGGTTAGGGTTAGGGTTAGGAGTTAGGGTTAGGGTTAGGGTTATGGTTAGGTTTAGGGTTAGGGTTAGGGTTAGTGGTAGGGTTAGGGGTAGGGTTAGGGTTGGGTTAGGGTTAGGGTTAGGGTTGCCGTCTGCTCCCACAGTCGAAGAGCCAGGAGGGAAAGCATGTGCGGGGCATCTTCAGCACACAGTCAGCTTTGCAATGCTGTCACCATTATTGCTGTCACTCCTCGGTTTCATACCTAAAAGTACATTTGAATGCAACCTCTCCAAAGCTGATTCTCAGCTGCCCAGAAGCTCAGCGATTAGTGCACGAACGTCTGGCCTCTGCTCCCAGAGCCGAAGAGCCAGGAGGGAAAGCATGTGCTGGGCATCTTCAGCACACAGTCAGCTTTGCAACGGTGTCACCATCATTGCTGTCGCTCCTCGCTTTCATACCTAAAGGTCCATTTGAAAGCACCCTCTTCGGAGCTTGCTCTCGGCTGCCCAGCAGCACAGTGAGTAGAGCACGAACGGTTGCCGTCTGCTCCCACAGTCGAAGAGCTAGGAGGGAAAGCATGTGCTGGGCATCTTCAGCACACAGTCAGCTTTGCAACGGTGTCACCATCATTGCTGTCGCTCCTCGCTTTCATACCTAAAGTTCCATTTGAATGCACCCTCTTCGGAGCTTGCTCTCGGCTGCCCAGCAGCACAGTGAGTAGAGCACGAACGGTTGCTGTCTGCTAGCACAGTGGAGGAGCCCGGAGGGAAAGCATGTGCTGGGCATCTTCAGCACACAGTCAGCTTTGCAACAGTGCCTCCATCATTGCTGACGCTTTTCACTTTCATACCTAGAAGTTCATTTGAATCTACCTTCTCCGCTCATTGCTCTTGGCTGTCCAGCGGCGCAGTCAGTAGAGCACGAACGGTTGCCGTCTGCTCCAAGAGCCGAAGAGCCAGGAAGGAAAGCATGTGCTGGGCATCTTCAGCACACAGTCAGCTTTGCAATGGTGTCACCATCATTGCTGTCGCTCCTCGCTTTCATACCTAAAGTTCCATTTGAATGCACCCTCTTCGGAGCTTGCTCTGGGCTGCCCAGCAGCACAGTGAGTAGAGCACGAACGGTTGCTGTCTGCTGGCACAGTGGAGGAGGCCGGAGGGAAAGCATGTGCTGGGCATCTTCAGCACACAGTCAGCTTTGCAACAGTGCCTCCATCATTGCTGACGCTTTTCACTTTCATACCTAGAAGTTCATTTGAATCTACGTTCTCTGCTCATTGCTCTTGGCTGTCCAGCGGCACAGTCAGTAGAGCACGAACGGTTGCCGTCTGCTCCCAGAGCCGAAGAGCCAGGAAGGAAAGCATGTGCTGGGCATCTTCAGCACACAGTCAGCTTTGCAACGGTGTCACCATCATTGCTGTCGCTCCTCAGTGTCATACCTAAAGGTCCATTTGAATGCACCCTCTTCGGAGCTTGCTCTCGGCTGCCCAGCTGCACAGTGAGTAGAGCACGAACAGTTGCCATCTGCTCCCACAATCGAAGAGCCAGGAGGGAAAGCTGGTGCTCTGAATCTTCTGCACACAGTCAGCTTTGACCCAGTGCGTCCATCATTGCTGTCGCTCCTCACTTTTATGCCTAGAAGTTCATTTGAATCCAACTTCTCTGCTCGTTGCTCTTGGCTGCCCAGCAGCACAGTCAGTAGAGCATGAACGTCTGGCCTCTGCTCCCAGAGCCGAAGAGCCCGGAGGGAAAGCATGTGCTGGGCATCTTCAGCACACAGTCAGCTTTGCAACGGTGTCACCATCATTGCTGTCGCTCCTCGGTTTCATATGTAAAAGTCCATTTGAATGCAACGTCTCCAAAGCTTGTTCTCGGCTGCCCAGGGGCAGAGCGATTAGTGCATGAACTTCTGGCTTCTGCTCCCAGATCCGAAGAGCCAGGAGGGAAAGCATGTGCTGGGCATCTTCAGCACACAGTCAGCTTTGCAACGGTGTCACCATC
Source organism: Pezoporus flaviventris (assembly GCF_033815535.1). Lineage (NCBI taxonomy): Eukaryota > Metazoa > Chordata > Aves > Psittaciformes > Psittacidae > Pezoporus > Pezoporus flaviventris. Next base: position 107,600 of record NW_026893113.1, on the reverse strand, counting down.
ATTGCTGTCGCTCCTCGGTTTCATACTTAAAAGTCCATTTGAGTGCAACCTCTCCAAAGCTTGTTCTCGGCTGCCCAGGGGCACAGTGATAAGTGCATGAATGTCTGGCCTCTGCTCTTAGAGCCGAAGAGACAGGATGGAAAACATGTGCTGGGCATCTTCAGCACACAGTCAGCTTTGCAACGGTGTCACCATCATTGCTGTCGCTCCTCGCTTTCATACCTAAAGGTCCATTTGAATGCACCCTCTTCGGAGCTTGCTCTCGGCTGCCCAGCTGCACAGTGAGTAGAGCACGAACAGTTGCCATCTGCTCCCACAATCGAAGAGCCAGGAGGGAAAGCTGGTGCTCTGAATCTTCTGCACACAGTCAGCTTTGACAGAGTGCGTCCATCATTGCTGTCGCTCCTCACTTTTATGCCTAGAAGTTCATTTGAATCCAACTTCTCTGCTCGTTGCTCTTGGCTGCCCAGCAGCACAGTCAGTAGAGCATGAACGTCTGGCCTCTGCTCCCAGAGCCGAAGAGCCCGGAGGGAAAGCATGTGCTGGGCATCTTCAGCACACAGTCAGCTTTGCAACGGTGTCACCATCATTGCTGTCGCTCCTCGGTTTCATATGTAAAAGTCCATTTGAATGCAACGTCTCCAAAGCTTGTTCTCGGCTGCCCAGGGGCAGAGCGATTAGTGCATGAACGTCTGGCTTCTGCTCCCAGATCCGAAGAGCCAGGAGGGAAAGCATGTCCTGGGCATCTTCAGCACACAGTCAGCTTTGCAACGGTGTCACCATCATTGCTGTCGCTCCTCGGTTTCATACTTAAAAGTCCATTTGAGTGCAACCTCTCCGAAGCTTGTTCTCGACTGCCCAGGGGCAGAGCGATTAGTGCACGAACGTCTGGCTTCTGCTGCCAGATCTGAAGAGCCAGGAGGGAAAGCATGTGCTGGGAATCTTCAGCACACAGTCAGCTTTGCAACGGTGTCACCATCATTGCTGTTGCTCCTCGCTTTCATACCTAAAGGTCCATTTGAATACACCCTCTTCGGAGCTTGCTCTCGGCTGCCCAGCAGCACAGTGAGTAGAGCACGAACGGTTGTCGTCTGCTCCCAGAGTCGAAGAGCCAGGAGGGAAAGCATGTGCTGCGCATCTTCAGCACACAGTCAGCTTTGCAATGCTGTCACCATTATTGCTGTCACTCCTCGGTTTCATACCTAAAAGTACATTTGAATGCAACCTCTCCAAAGCTGCTTCTCAGCTGCCCAGTAGCTCAGCGATTAGTGCACGAGCATCTGGCCTCTGCTCCCAGAGCCGAAGAGCCAGGAGGGAAAGCATGTGCTGGGCATCTTCAGCACACAGTGAGCTTTGCAACGGTGTCACCATCATTGCTGTCGCTCCTCGGTTTCATACCTAAACGTCCATTAGAAAGCACCGTCTTCGGAGCTTGCTCTCGGCTGCCCAGCAGCACAGTGAGTAGAGCACGAACGGTTGCCGTCTGCTCCCACAGTCGAAGAGCCAGGAGGGAAAGCATGTGCTGGGCATCTTCAGCACACAGTCAGCTTTGCAACGGTGTCACCATCATTGCTGTCGCTCCTCGCTTTCATACCTAAAGGTCCATTTGAATGCACCCTCTTCGGAGCTTGCTCTCGGCTGCCCATCTGCACAGTGAGTAGCGCACGAACAGTTACAGTCTGTTCCCAGAATCGAAGAGCCAGGAGGGAAAGCTGGTGAAAGCTTAGGGTTAGGGTTAGGGTTAGGGTTAGGGTTAGGGTTAGGGTTAGGGTTATGGCTAGGGGTTAGTGTTAGGGGTTAGGGTTAGGGTTAGGGTTAGGGTTATGGTTTAGGCTTAGTGTTAGGGTTATGGTTAGGTTTAGGGTTAGGGTTAGGGTTAGGGGTAGGGTTAGGGTTAGGGTTAGGGTTAGGGTTGGGTTAGGGTTAGGGTTAGGGTTAGGGTTAGGGTTGCCGTCTGCTCCCACAGTCGAAGAGCAAGGAGGGAAAGCATGTGCGGGGCATCTTCAGAATGCACCCTCTTCGGAGTTTGCTCTCGGCTGCCCAGCAGCACAGTGAGTAGAGCACGAACAGTTGCCGTCTGCTCCCACAATCGAAGAGCCAGGAGGGAAAGCTGGTTTAAAGCTTAGGGTTAGGGTTAGGGTTAGGGTTAGGTTAGGTTTAGGGTTAGGGGTTAGGGTTATGGTTAGGGTTAGGGTTAGGGTTAGGGGTTAGGGTTAGGGTTAGGGTTAGGGTTAGGGTTAGGGTTAGGGGTTAGGGTTAGGGTTAGAGTTATGGTTAAGTTTAGGGTTAGGGTTAGGGTTAGTGTTAGGGTTGGGTTAGGGTTAGGGTTAGGGTTAGGTTTAGGGTTAGGGTTGCCGTCTGCTCCCACAGTAGAAGAGCCAGGAGGGAAAGCATGTGCTGCGCATCTTCAGCACACAGTCAGCTTTGCAATGCTGTCACCATTATTGCTGTCACTCCTCGTTTTCATACCTAAAAGTACATTTGAATGCAACCTCTCCAAAGCTGCTTCTCAGCTGCCCAGTAGCACAGCGATTAGTGCACGAACTTCTGGCTTCTGCTCCCAGATCCGAAGAGCCGGGAGGGAAAGCATGTGCTGGGCATCTTCAGCACACAGTCAGCTTTGCAACGGTGTCACCATCATTGCTGTCGCTCCTCGCTTTCATACCTAAACGTCCATTTGAATGCACCCTCTTCGGAGCTTGCTCTAGGCTGCCCAGCAGCACAGTGAGTAGAGCACGAACAGTTGCCGTCTGCTCCCACAATCGAAGAGCCAGGAGGGAAAGCTGGTGCTCTGAATCTTCTGCACACAGTCAGCTTTGCAACAGTGCCCCCATCATTGCTGTCGCTCCTCACTTTCATACCGAGAAGTTCATTTGAATCCAACTTCTCTGCTCGTTGCTCTTGGCGGCCCAGCAGCACAGTCAGTAGAGCACGAACGTCTGGCCTCTGCTCTCAGAGCCGAAGAGCCCGGAGGGAAAGCAAGTGCTGGGCATCTTCAGCACACAGTCAGCTTTGCAACGGTGTCACCATCATTGCTGTCGCTCCTCGCTTTCATACCTAAAAGTCCACTCGAATGCAACCTGTACGGAGCTTGCTCTGAGCTGCCAAGTAGCACAGCAATTAGAGCACGAACGTCTGGCCTCTGCTCCCAGAGCCGAAGAGCCAGGAGGGAAAGCATGTGCTGGGCATCTTCAGCACACAGTCAGCTTTGCAACGGTGTCACCATCATTGCTGTCGCTCCTCGGTTTCATACTTAAAAGTCCATTTGAGTGCAACCTCTCCGAAGCTTGTTCTTGGCTGCCCAGGGTCAGAATGATTAGTGCACGAACGTCTGGCTTCTGCTCCCAGATCCGAAGAGACAGGAGGGAAAGCATGTGCTGGGCATCTTCAGGACACAGTCAGCTTTGCAACGGTGTCACCATCATTGCTGTCGCTCCTCGGTGTCATACCTAAAGGTCCATTTGAATGCACCCTCTTCGGAGCCTGCTCTCGGCTGCCCAGCTGCACAGTGAGTAGAGCACGAACAGTTGCCGTCTGCTCCCACAATCGAAGAGAAAGGAGGGAAAGCTGGTGAAAGCTTAGGGTTAGGGTTAGGGTTAGGGTTAGGGTTAGGGTTAGGGTTAGGGGTTAGGGTTAGGGTTAGGGGTTAGGGTTAGGGTAAGGGGTTAGGGTTAGGGTTAGGGTTATGGTTAAGTTCAGGGTTAGGGTTAGGGTTAGGGTTAGGGTTAGGGTTGGGTTAGGGTTAGGGTTAGGGTTAGGGTTAGGGTTGCCGTCTGCTCCCACAGTCGAAGAGCCAGGAGGGAAAGCATGTGCGGGGCATCTTCAGCACACAGTCAGCTTTGCAATGCTCTCACCATTATTGATGTCACTCCTCGGTTTCATACCTAAAAGTACATTTGAATGCAACCTCTCCAAAGCTGCTTCTCAGCTGCCCAGTAGCACAGCGATTAGTGCACGAACTTCTGGCTTCTGCTCCCAGATCCAAAGAGCCGGGAGGGAAAGCATGTGCTGGGCATCTTCAGCACACAGTCAGCTTTGCAACGGTGTCACCATCATTGCTGTCGCTCCTCGCTTTCATACCTAAACGTCCATTTGAATGCACCCTCTTCGGAGCTTGCTCTCGGCTGCCCAGCAGCACAGTGAGTAGAGCACGAACGGTTGCCGTCTGCTAGCACAGTGGAGGAGCCAGGAGGGAAAGCATGTGCTGGGCATCTTCAGCACATAGTCAGCTTTGCAACAGTGCCTCCATCATTGCTGACGCTTTTCGCTTTCATACCTAGAAGTTCATTTGAATCCACCTTCTACGCTCATTCCTCTTGGCTGTCCAGCGGCACAGTCAGTAGAGCACGAACGTCTGGCCTCTGCTCCCAGAGCCGAAGAGCCAGGAAGGAAAGCATGGGCTGGGCATCTTCAGCACACAGTCAGCTTTGCAACGGTGTCACCATCATTGCTGTCGCTCCTCGCTTTCATACCTAAACGTCCATTTGGAAGCTCCCACTTCGGAGCTTGCCCTCGGCTGCCCAGCAGCACAGTGAGTAGAGCACGAACGGTTGCCGTCTGCTCCCACAGTCGAAGAGCCAGGAGGGAAAGCATGTGCTGGGCATCTTCAGCACACAGTCAGCTTTGCAACGGTGTCACCATCATTGCTGTCGCTCCTCGCTTTCATACCTAAAGGTCCATTTGAATGCACCCTCTTCGGAGCTTGCTCTCGGCTGCCCAGCAGCACAGTGAGTAGAGCACGAACAGTTGCCGTCTGCTCCCACAATCGAAGAGCCAGGAGGGAAAGCTGGTGCTCTGAATCTTCTGCACACAGTCAGCTTTGCAACAGTGCCCCCATCATTGCTGTCGCTCCTCACTTTCATACCGAGAAGTTCATTGGAATCCAACTTCTCTGCTCGTTGCTCTTGGCGGCCCAGCAGCACTGTCAGTAGAGCACGAACGTCTGGCCTCTGCTCTCAGAGCCGAAAAGCCAGGAGGGAAAGCATGTGCTGGTCATCTTCAGCACACAGTCAGCTTTGCAACGGTGTCACCATCATTGCTGTCGCTCCTCGGTTTCATACTTAAAAGTCCATTTGAGTGCAACCTCTCCGAAGCTTGTTATTGGCTGCCCAGGGGCAGAACGATTAGTGCACGAATGTCTGGCTTCTGCTCACAGATCCGAAGAGACAGGAAGGAAAGCATGTGCTGGGCATCTTCAGCACACAGTCAGCTTTGCAACGGTGTCACCATCATTGCTGTCGCTCCTCGGTGTCATACCTAAAGGTCCATTTGAATGCACCCTCTTCGGAGCCTGCTCTCGGCTGCCCAGCAGCACAGTGAGTAGAGCACGAACAGTTGCCGTCTGCTCCCACAATCGGAGAGCCAGGAGGGAAAGCTGGTGAAAGCTTAGGGTTAGGGTTAGGGTTAGGGTTAGGGTTAGGGGTTAGGGTTAGGGTTAGGATTAGGGTTAGGGTTAGGGGTTAGGGTTAGGGTTAGGGTTAGGGTTGGGAAGGGTTAGGGTTAGGGTTAGGGTTAGGGTTAGGGTTGCCGTCTGCTCCCACAGTCGAAGAGCCAGGAGGGAAAGCATGTGCGGGGCATCTTCAGCACACAGTCAGCTTTGCAATGCTGTCACCATTATTGCTGTCACTCCGCGGTTTCATACCTAAAAGTACATTTGAATGCAACCTCTCCAAAGCTGCTTCTCAGCTGCCCAGTAGCACAGCGATTAGTGCACGAACTTCTGGCTTCTGCTCCCCGATACGAAGAGCCAGGAGGGAAAGAATGTGCTGTGCATCTTCTGCACACAGTCAGCTTTGCAACGGTGTCACCATCATTGCTGCCGCTCCTCGCTTTCATACCTAAAGGTCCGTTTGAATGCACCCTCTTCGGAGCTTGCTCTCGGCTGCCCAGCAGCACAGTGAGTAGAGCACGAACAGTTGCCGTCTGCTAGCACAGTGGAGGAGCCAGGAGGGAAAGCATGTGCTGGGCATCTTCAGCACACAGTCAGCTTTGCAACAGTGCCTCCATCATTGCTGACGCTTTTCACTTTCATACCTAAAGGTCCATTTGAATGCACCCTCTTCGGAGCTTGCTCTCGGCTGCCTAGCTTCACAGTGAGTAGAGCACGAACAGTTGCCGTCTGCTCCCACAATCGAAGAGCCAGGAGGGAAAGCTGGTGCTCTGAATCTTCTGCACACAGTCAGCTTTGACCCAGTGCGTCCATCATTGCTGTCGCTCCTCACTTTCATACCTAGAAGTTCATTTGAATCCAACTTCTCTGCTCATTGCTCTTGGCTGCCCAGCAGCACAGTCAGTAGAGCATGAACGTCTGGCCTCTGCTCCCAGAGCCGAAAAGCCAGGAGGAAAAGCATGTGCTGGACATCTTCAGCACACAGTCAGATTTGCAAAGGTGTCACCATCATTGCTGTCGCTCCTCGGTTTCATACTTAAAAGTCCATTTGAGTGCAACGTCTCCAAAGCTTGTTGTCGGCTGCCCAGGGGCAGTGCGATTAGTGCACGAACGTCTGGCTTCTGCTCCCAGATCTGAAGAGCCAGGAGGGAAAGCATGTGCTGGGCATCTTCAGCACACAGTCAGCTTTGCAACAGTGTCACCATCATTGCTGTCGCTCCTCGGTTTCATACTTAAAAGTCCATTTGAGTGCAACCTCTCCGAAGCTTGTTATCGGCTGCCCAGGGGCAGAACGATTAGTGCACGAACGTCTGGCTTCTGCTCCCAGAGCCGAAGAGCCAGGAGGGAAAGCATGTGCTGGGCATCTTCAGCACACAGTCAGCTTTGCAACGGTGTCACCATCATTGCTGTCGCTCCTCGCTTTCATACCTAAAGGTCCATTTGAATGCACCCTCTTCGGAGCTTGCTCTCGGCTGCCCAGCTGCACAGTGAGTAGAGCACGAACGGTTGTCGTCTGCTCCCAAAGTCGAAGAGCCAGGAGGGAAAGCTGGTGAAAGCTTAGGGTTAGTGTTAGGGTTAGGGTTAGGGTTAGGGTTGGGGGTTAGTGTTAGGGGTTAGGGTTAGGGTTAGGGTTAGGGTTGGGTTAGGGGTTAGGGTTAGGGTTAGGGTTATGGTTAGTTTTAGGTTTAGGGTTAGGGTTAGGGGTAGGGGTAGGGTTAGGGTTAGTGCTGTACTCACTGTGCTGCTGGTCAGCTGAGAGAGAGCAGCTGAGAATTTGGATTTAAATGGACTTTTAGGTATGAAACCGAGGAGAGACTGCAATGATGGTGACGCCGTTGCAAAGCTGACTGTGTGCTGAAGAGTCCCAGCACTAGCTTTCCCTGCTGGTCCTTCTGCCGTGGGAGCAGATGCCACTGTTCATTCTGTGCTGACTGTGTTGCTGCGCAGCAGAGAACAGGCTCTGGACTGATTCCATTCAAATGCTTTTCCTGAATGAATGTGAGCAGTGAAAGCAACGATGGAGGCACCAATGTAAAGGTGATTGTGTGTTGAACAGGTCCAGCACCAGCTTTCAATCCTGGCTCTTCTGCTGTGGGAGCAGAGGCCAAACGTTCGTGCTGTACTCACTGTGCTGCTGGGCAGCTGAGAGACACCACCTGAGAATTTGGATTCAAATGGACTTTTAGGTATGAAACCGAGGAGAGACTGCAATGATGGTGACACCATTGCAAAGCTGCTTGTGTGCTGAAGAGGCCCAGCACTAGCTTTCCCTGCTGGTCCTTCTGCTGTGGGAGCAGATGCCACTGTTCATTCCTTGCTGACTGTGTTGCTGCGCAGCAGAGAGCAGGCTCTGGACTGATTCCATTCAAATGCTTTTCCTGTATGAAAGTGAGCAGTGAAAGCAATGATGGAGGCACCAATGTAAAGGGGATTGTGTGCTGAAGAGGTCCAGCACCAGCTTTCAATCCTGGCTCTTCTGCTGTGGGAGCAGAGGCCAAACGTTCGTGCTGTACTCACTGTGCTGCTGGGCAGCTGAGCGACCCCACCTGAGAATTCGGATTCAAATGTACTTTTAGGTCTGAAACTGAAGAGAGACTGCAATGATGGTGACCCCGTTGCAAAGCTGCTTGTGTGCTTAAGAAGCCCAGCACTACCTTTCCCCGCTGGTCCTTCTGCCGTGTGAGCAGAATCCATTGTTCATTCTGTGCTGTGTTGCAGCGCAGCAGAGAGCAGGCTCTGGACTGATTCCATTCAAATGCTTTTCCTGTATGAAAGTGAGCAGTGAAAGCAACGATGGATGCACCAATGTAAAGGTGATTGTGTGCTGAACAGGTCCAGCACCAGCTTTCAATCCTGGCTCTTCTGCTGTGGGAGCAGAGGCCAAACGTTCGTGCTGTACTCACTGTGCTGCTGGGCAGCTAAGTGACACCACCTGAGAATTTGGATTCAAATGGATTTTAGGTATGAAACCGAGGAGAGACTGCAATGATGGTGACCCCGTTGCAAAGCTGCTTGTGTGCTGAAGAGGCCCAGCACTAGCATTCCCTCCTGGTCCTTCTGCTGTGGGAGCAGATGCCACTGTTCATTCTGTTTTGACTGTGTTGCTGCGCAGCAGAGAGCAGCCTCTGGACTGATTCACTGATTCCATTCAAATGCTTTTCCTGTATGAAAGTGAGCAGTGAAAGCAACGATGGAGGCACCAATGTAAAGGTGATTGTGTGCTGAACAGGTCCAGCACCAGCTTTCAATCCTGGCTCTTCTGCTGTGGGAGCAGAGGCCAAACGTTCGTGCTGTACTCACTGTGCTGCTGGGCAGCTAAGTGACACCACCTGAGAATTTGGATTCAAATGGATTTTAGTATGAAACCGAGGAGAGACTGCAATGATGGTGACACCGTTGCAAAGCTGCTTGTGTGCTGAAGAGGCCCAGCACTAGCTTTCCCTGCTGGTCCTTCTGCTGTGGGAGCAGATGCCACTGTTCATTCTGTGCTGACTGTGTTGCTGCCAGCAGAGACCAGCCTCTGTACTGATTCGATTCAAATGCTTTTCCTGTATGAAAGTGAGCAGTGGAAGCAACGATGGAGGCACCAATATAAAGGTGATTGCGTGCTGAACAGGTCCAGCCCCAGCTTTCAATCCTGGCTCTTCTGCTGTGGGAGCAGAGGCCAAGGGTTCGTGCTGCACTCACTGTGCTGCTGGGCAGCTGAGAGACACCACCTGAGAATTTGGATTCAAATGGACTTTTAGGTATGAAAGCGAGGAGAGACTGCAATGATGGTGACACCGTTGCAAAGCTGCTTGTGTGCTGAAGAGGCCCAGCACTAACTTTCCCTGATAATCCTTCTCCCGTGTGAGCAGATGCCACTGTTCATTCTGTGCTGACTGTGTTGCTGCGCAGCAGAGAGCAGGCTCTGGACTGATTCCATTCAAATGCTTTTCCTGTATGAAAGTGAGCAGTGAAAGCAACGGTGGAGGCACCAATGTAAAGGTGATTGTGTGCTGAACAGGTCCAGCACCAGCTTTCAATCCTTGCTCTTCTGCTGTGGGAGCAGATGCCAAACGTTCGTGCTGTACTCACTGTGCTGCTGGGCAGCTGAGACCACCTGAGAATTTGGATTCAAATGGACTTTTAGGTATGAAACCGAGGAGAGACTGCAATGATGGTGACCCAGTTGCAAAGCTGCTTGTGTGCTGAAGAGACACAGCCCTAGCTTTCCCTGCTGGTCCTTCTCCCGTGTGAGCAGATGCCACTGTTCATTCTGTGCTGTGTTGCTGCCAGCAGGGAGCAGGCTCTGGACTGATTCCATTCAAATGCTTTTCCTGTATGAAAGTGAGCAGTGAAAGCAACGATGGAGGCACCAATGTAAAGGTGATTGTGTGCTGAACAGGTCCAGCACCAGCTTTCAATCCTTGCTCTTCTGCTGTGGGAGCAGATGCCAAACGTTCGTGCTGTACTCACTGTGCTGCTGGGCAGCTGAGAGAGACCACCTGAGAATTTGGATTCAAATGTACTTTTAGGTCTGAAACCGAGGAGAGACTGCAATGATGGTGACCCCGTTGCAAAGCTGCTTGTGTGCTTAAGAAGCCCAGCACTACCTTTCCCCGCTGGTCCTTCTGCCGTGTGAGCAGAATCCACTGTTCATTCTGTGCTGTGTTGCTGCGCAGCAGAGAGCAGGCTCTGGACTGATTCCATTCAAATGCTTTTCCTGTATGAAAGTGAGCAGTGAAAGCAACGATGGAGGCACCAATGTAAAGGGGATTGTGTGCTGAACAGGTCCAGCACCAGCTTTCAATCCTGGCTCTTCTGCTGTGGGAGCAGAGGCCAAACGTTCTTGCTCTACTAACTGTGCTCCTGGGCAGCTGAGAGACACCACCTGAGAATTTGGATTCAAATGGACTTTTAGGTATGAAAGCGAGGAGAGACTGCAATGATGGTGACCCCGTTGCAAAGCTGCTTGTGTGCTGAAGAGACACAGCCCTAGCTTTCCCTGCTGGTCCTTCTCCCGTGTGAGCAGATGCCACTGTTCTTTCTGTGCTGACTGTGTTGCTGCCAGCAGGGAGCAGGCTCTGGACTGATTCCATTCAAATGCTTTTCCTGTATGAGTGTTAGCAGTGAAAGCAACGATGGAGGCACCAATGTAAAGGTGATTTTGTGCTGAACAGGTCCAGCACCAGCTTTCAATCCTTGCTCTTCTGCTGTGGGAGCAGATGCCAAACGTTCGTGCTGTACTCACTGTGCTGCTGGGCAGCTGAGAGACACCACCTGAGAATTTGGATTCAAATGGACTTTTAGGTATGAACCCGAGGAGAGACTGCAATGATGGTGACCCCGTTGCAAAGCTGCTTGTGTGCTGAAGAAGCAGAGCCCTAGCTTTCCCTGATGATCCTTCTCCCGTGTGAGCAGATGCCACTGTTCATTCTGTGCTGACTGTGTTGCTGCTCAGCAGAGAGCAGGCTCTGGACTGATTCCATTCAAATGCTTTTCCTGTATGAAAGTGAGCAGTGAAAGCAACGATGGAGGCACCAATGTAAAGGGGATTGTGTGCTGAACAGGTCCAGCACCAGCTTTCAATCCTTGCTCTTCTGCTGTGGGAGCAGATGCCAAACGTTCGTGCTGTACTCACTGTGCTGCTGGGCAGCTGAGAGGGACCAACTGAGAATTTGGATTCAAATGGACTTTTAGGTATGAAACCGAGGAGAGACTGCAATGATGGTGACCCCGTTGCAAAGCTGCTTGTGTGCTGAAGAGGCCCAGCACTAACTTTCCCTGATAATCCTTCTGCCGTGTGAGCGGATGCCACTGTTCATTCTGTGCTGTGTTGCTGCCAGCAGGGAGCAGGCTCTGGACTGATTCCATTCAAATGCTTTTCCTGTATGAAAGTGAGCAGTGAAAGCAACGATGGAGGCACCAATGTAAAGGTGATTGTGTGCTGAAGAGGCCCAGCACCAGCTTTCAATCCTTGCTCTTCTGCTGTGGGAGCAGAGGCCAAACGTTCGTGCTGTACTAACTGTGCTGCTGGGCAGCTGAGAGACACCACCTGAGAATTTGGATTCAAATGGACTTTTAGGTATGAAAGCGAGGAGAGACTGCAATGATGGTGACCCCGTTGCAAAGCTGCTTGTGTGCTGAAGAGACACAGCCCTAGCTTTCCCTGCTGGTCCTTCTCCCGTGTGAGCAGATGCCACTGTTCTTTTTGTGCTGACTGTGTTGCTGCCAGCAGGGAGCAGGCTCTGGACTGATTCCATTCAAATGCTTTTCCTGTATGAGTGTTAGCACTGAAAGCAACGATGGAGGCACCAATGTAAAGGGGATTGTGTGCTGAACAGGTCCAGCACCAGCTTTCAATCCTTGCTCTTCTACTGTGGGAGCAGATGCCAAACGTTCGTGCTGTACTCACTGTGCTGCTGGGCAGCTGAGAGACACCACCTGAGAATTTGGATTCAAATGGACTTTTAGGTATGAAACCGAGGAGAGACTGCAATGATGGTGACCCCGTTGCAAAGCTGCTTGTGTGCTTAAGAGACACAGCCCTAGCTTTCCCTGCTGGTCCTTCTGCCGTGTGAGCAGATGCCACTGTTCATTCTGTGCTGTGTTGCTGCCAGCAGGGAGCAGGCTCTGGACTGATTCTATTCAAATACTTCTCCTGTAGGAGTGTTAGCAGTGAAAGCAACGATGGAGGCACCAATGTAAAGGTGATTGTGTGCTGAACAGGTCCAGCACCAGCTTTCAATCCTTGCTCTTCTGCTGTGGGAGCAGATGCCAAACGTTCGTGCTGTACTCACTGTGCTGCTGGGCAGCTGAGAGGGACCAACTGAGAATTTGGATTCAAATGGACTTTTAGGTATGAAACCGAGGAGAGACTGCAATGATGGTGACCCCGTTGCAAAGCTGCTTGTGTGCTGAAGAGGCCCAGCACTAACTTTCCCTGATAATCCTTCTGCCGTGTGAGCGGATGCCACTGTTCATTCTGTGCTGTGTTGCTGCCAGCAGGGAGCAGGCTCTGGACTGATTCCATTCAAATGCTTTTCCTGTATGAAAGTGAGCAGTGAAAGCAACGATGGAGGCACCAATGTAAAGGTGATTGTGTGCTGAACAGGTCCAGAACCAGCTTTCAATCCTTGCTCTTCTGCTGTGGGAGCAGAGGCCAAACGTTCGTGCTGTACTAACTGTGCTGCTGGGCAGCTGAGAGACACCACCTGAGAATTTGGATTCAAATGGACTTTTAGGTATGAAACCGAGGAGAGACTGCAATGATGGTGACCCCGTTGCAAAGCTGCTTGTGTGCTGAAGAGGCCCAGCACTAGCTTTCCCTGCTGGTCCTTCTGCTGTGGGAGCAGATGCCACTGTTCATTCCTTGCTGACTGTATTGCTGCGCAGCAGAGAGCAGGCTCTGGACTGATTCCATTCAAATGCTTTTCCTGTATGAAAGTGAGCAGTGAAAGCAACGATGGAGGCACCAATGTAAAAGCGGTTGTGTGCTGAACAGGTCCAGCACCAGCTTTCAATCCTGGCTCTTCTGCTGTGGGAGCAGACGCCAAACGTTCGTGCTGTACTCAGTGTGCTGCTGGGCAGCTGAGAGAGACCACCTGAGAATTTGGATTCAAATGGACTTTTAGGTATGGAACCGAGGAGAGACTGCAATGATGGTGGCACTGATGAAGAGCTGCTTGTGTGCTGACAAGGCCCAGCTCCAGCTTTCCCTGCTGGTCCTTCTGCTGTGGGAGCAGATGCCACTGTTCTTTCTGTGCTGACTGTGTTGCTGCTCAGCAGAGAGCAGGCTCTGGACTGATTCCATTCAAAGGCTTTTCCTGTATGAAAGTGAGCAGTGAAAGCAACGATGGAGGCACCAATGTAACGGTCATTGTGTGCTGAACAGGTCCAGCACCAGCTTTCAATCCTGGCTCTTCTGCTGTGGGAGCAGAGGCCAAACATTCGTGCTGTACTCACTGTGCTGCTGGGCAGCTGAGACCACCTGAGAATTTGGATTCAAATGGACTTTGAGGGATGAAACCGAGGAGAGGCTGCAATGATGGTGACACCGTTGCAAAGCTGCTTGTGTGCTGAAGAGGCCCAGCACTAGCTTTTCCTGCTGGTCCTTCTGCCATGGGAGCAGATGCCACTGTTCATTCTGTGCTGACTGTGTTGCTGTGCAGCAGAGAGCAGGCTCTGTACTGATTCCATTCAAATGCTTTTCCTGTATGAATGTGAGCTGTGAAAGCAACGATGGAGGCACCAATGTAAAGGGGATTGTGTGCTGAACAGGTCCAGCACCAGCTTTCAATCCTTGCTCTTCTGCTGTGGGAGCAGATGCCAAACGTTCGTGCTGTACTCACTGTGCTGCTGGGCAGCTGAGAGAGACCACCTGAGAATTTGGATTCAAATGGACTTTTAGGTATGAAACCGAGGAGAGACTGCAATGATGGTGACCCCGTTGCAAAGCTGCTTGTGTGCTGAAGAGGCCCAGCACTAGCTTTTCCTGATGATCCATCTGCCGTGTGTGCAGATGCCACTGTTCATTCTGTGCTGACTGTGTTGCTGCGCAGCAGAGAGCAGGCTCTGTACTGATTCCATTCAAATGCTTTTCCTGTATGAAAGTGAGCAGTGAAAGCAACGATGGAGGCACCAATGTAAAGGTGATTGTGTGCTGAACAGGTCCAGCACCAGCTTTCAATCCTGGCTCTTCTGCTGTGGGATCAGAGGCCAAACGTTCGTGCTGTACTCACTGTGCTGCTGGGCAGCTGAGAGACACCACCTGAGAATTTGGATTCAAATAGACTTTTAGGTATGAAAGCGAGGAGAGACTGCAATGATGGTGACCCCGTTGCAAAGCTGCTTGTGTGCTGAAGAGACCCAGCCCTAGCTTTCCCTGCTGGTCCTTCTGCTGTGGGAGCAGATGCCACTGTTCATTCTGTGCTGTGCTGCTGCCAGCAGGGAGCAGGTTCTGGACTGATTCCATTCAAATGCTTTTCCTGTATGAAAGTGAGTAGTAAAATCAGCGATGGAGTCACCGATGTAAAGGTGATTGTGTGCTGAACTGGTTCAGCGCCAGCTTTCAATCCTGGCTCTTCTGCTGTGGGAGCAGAGGCCAAACGTTGGTGCTGTACTCACTGTGCTGCTGGGCAGCTGCGTGAGACCACCTGAGAATTTGGATTCAAATGGACTTTTAGGTATGAAACCGAGGAGAGACTGCAATGATGGTGACACCGTTGCAAAGCTGCTTGTGTGCTGAAGAGGCCCAGCACTAGCTTTCCCTGCTGGTCCTTCTGCTGTGGGAGCAGATGCCACTGTTCATTCTGCGCTGACTGTGTTGCTGCCAGCAGAGACCAGGCTCTGTACTGATTCGATTCAAATGCTTTTCCTGTATGAAAGTGAGCAGTGGAAGCAACGATGGAGGCACCAATATAAAGGTGATTGCGTGCTGAACAGGTCCAGCCCCAGCTTTCAATCCTGGCTCTTCTGCTGTGGGAGCAGAGGCCAAGGGTTCGTGCTGTACTCACTGTGCTGCTGGGCAGCTGAGAGACACCACCTGAGAATTTGGATTCAAATGGACTTTTAGGTATGAAATCGAGGAGAGACTGCAATGATGGTGACCCCGTTGCAAAGCTGCATGTGTGCTGAAGAGACACAGCCCTAGCTTTCCCTGCTGGTCCTTCTGCCGTGGGAGCAGATGCCACTGTTCATTCTGTGCTGTGTTGCTGCGCAGCAGAGAGCTGGCTCTGGACTGATTCTATTCAAATGCTTTTCCTGTATGAGTGTTAGCAGTGAAAGCAACGATGGAGGCACCAATGTAAAGGGGATTGTGTGCTGAACAGGTCCAGCACCAGCTTTCAATCCTTGCTCTTCTGCTGTGGGAGCAGATGCCAAACGTTCGTGCTGTACTCACTGTGCTGCTGGGCAGCTGAGAGGGACCAACTGAGAATTTGGATTCAAATGGACTTTTAGGTATGAAACCGAGGAGAGACTGCAATGATGGTGACCCCGTTGCAAAGCTGCTTGTGTGCTGAAGAGGCCCAGCACTAACTTTCCCTGATAATCCTTCTGCCGTGTGAGCGGATGCCACTGTTCATTCTGTGCTGTGTTGCTGCCAGCAGGGAGCAGGCTCTGGACTGATTCCATTCAAATGCTTTTCCTGTATGAAAGTGAGCAGTGAAAGCAACGATGGAGGCACCAATGTAAAGGTGATTGTGTGCTGAAGAGGCCCAGCACCAGCTTTCAATCCTTGCTCTTCTGCTGTGGGAGCAGAGGCCAAACGTTCGTGCTGTACTAACTGTGCTGCTGGGCAGCTGAGAGACACCACCTGAGAATTTGGATTCAAATGGACTTTTAGGTATGAAAGCGAGGAGAGACTGCAATGATGGTGACCCCGTTGCAAAGCTGCTTGTGTGCTGAAGAGACACAGCCCTAGCTTTCCCTGCTGGTCCTTCTCCCGTGTGAGCAGATGCCACTGTTCTTTTTGTGCTGACTGTGTTGCTGCCAGCAGGGAGCAGGCTCTGGACTGATTCCATTCAAATGCTTTTCCTGTATGAGTGTTAGCACTGAAAGCAACGATGGAGGCACCAATGTAAAGGGGATTGTGTGCTGAACAGGTCCAGCACCAGCTTTCAATCCTTGCTCTTCTACTGTGGGAGCAGATGCCAAACGTTCGTGCTGTACTCACTGTGCTGCTGGGCAGCTGAGAGACACCACCTGAGAATTTGGATTCAAATGGACTTTTAGGTATGAAACCGAGGAGAGACTGCAATGATGGTGACCCCGTTGCAAAGCTGCTTGTGTGCTTAAGAGACACAGCCCTAGCTTTCCCTGCTGGTCCTTCTGCCGTGTGAGCAGATGCCACTGTTCATTCTGTGCTGTGTTGCTGCCAGCAGGGAGCAGGCTCTGGACTGATTCTATTCAAATACTTCTCCTGTAGGAGTGTTAGCAGTGAAAGCAACGATGGAGGCACCAATGTAAAGGTGATTGTGTGCTGAACAGGTCCAGCACCAGCTTTCAATCCTTGCTCTTCTGCTGTGGGAGCAGATGCCAAACGTTCGTGCTGTACTCACTGTGCTGCTGGGCAGCTGAGAGGGACCAACTGAGAATTTGGATTCAAATGGACTTTTAGGTATGAAACCGAGGAGAGACTGCAATGATGGTGACCCCGTTGCAAAGCTGCTTGTGTGCTGAAGAGGCCCAGCACTAACTTTCCCTGATAATCCTTCTGCCGTGTGAGCGGATGCCACTGTTCATTCTGTGCTGTGTTGCTGCCAGCAGGGAGCAGGCTCTGGACTGATTCCATTCAAATGCTTTTCCTGTATGAAAGTGAGCAGTGAAAGCAACGATGGAGGCACCAATGTAAAGGTGATTGTGTGCTGAACAGGTCCAGAACCAGCTTTCAATCCTTGCTCTTCTGCTGTGGGAGCAGAGGCCAAACGTTCGTGCTGTACTAACTGTGCTGCTGGGCAGCTGAGAGACACCACCTGAGAATTTGGATTCAAATGGACTTTTAGGTATGAAACCGAGGAGAGACTGCAATGATGGTGACCCCGTTGCAAAGCTGCTTGTGTGCTGAAGAGGCCCAGCACTAGCTTTCCCTGCTGGTCCTTCTGCTGTGGGAGCAGATGCCACTGTTCATTCCTTGCTGACTGTATTGCTGCGCAGCAGAGAGCAGGCTCTGGACTGATTCCATTCAAATGCTTTTCCTGTATGAAAGTGAGCAGTGAAAGCAACGATGGAGGCACCAATGTAAAAGCGGTTGTGTGCTGAACAGGTCCAGCACCAGCTTTCAATCCTGGCTCTTCTGCTGTGGGAGCAGACGCCAAACGTTCGTGCTGTACTCACTGTGCTGCTGGGCAGCTGAGAGAGACCACCTGAGAATTTGGATTCAAATGGACTTTTAGGTATGGAACCGAGGAGAGACTGCAATGATGGTGGCACTGATGAAGAGCTGCTTGTGTGCTGACAAGGCCCAGCTCCAGCTTTCCCTGCTGGTCCTTCTGCTGTGGGAGCAGATGCCACTGTTCATTCTGTGCTGACTGTGTTGCTGCTCAGCAGAGAGCAGGCTCTGGACTGATTCCATTCAAAGGCTTTTCCTGTATGAAAGTGAGCAGTGAAAGCAACGATGGAGGCACCAATGTAACGGTCATTGTGTGCTGAACAGGTCCAGCACCAGCTTTCAATCCTGGCTCTTCTGCTGTGGGAGCAGAGGCCAAACATTCGTGCTGTACTCACTGTGCTGCTGGGCAGCTGAGACCACCTGAGAATTTGGATTCAAATGGACTTTGAGGGATGAAACCGAGGAGAGGCTGCAATGATGGTGACACCGTTGCAAAGCTGCTTGTGTGCTGAAGAGGCCCAGCACTAGCTTTTCCTGCTGGTCCTTCTGCCATGGGAGCAGATGCCACTGTTCATTCTGTGCTGACTGTGTTGCTGTGCAGCAGAGAGCAGGCTCTGTACTGATTCCATTCAAATGCTTTTCCTGTATGAATGTGAGCTGTGAAAGCAACGATGGAGGCACCAATGTAAAGGGGATTGTGTGCTGAACAGGTCCAGCACCAGCTTTCAATCCTTGCTCTTCTGCTGTGGGAGCAGATGCCAAACGTTCGTGCTGTACTCACTGTGCTGCTGGGCAGCTGAGAGAGACCACCTGAGAATTTGGATTCAAATGGACTTTTAGGTATGAAACCGAGGAGAGACTGCAATGATGGTGACCCCGTTGCAAAGCTGCTTGTGTGCTGAAGAGGCCCAGCACTAGCTTTTCCTGATGATCCATCTGCCGTGTGTGCAGATGCCACTGTTCATTCTGTGCTGACTGTGTTGCTGCGCAGCAGAGAGCAGGCTCTGTACTGATTCCATTCAAATGCTTTTCCTGTATGAAAGTGAGCAGTGAAAGCAACGATGGAGGCACCAATGTAAAGGTGATTGTGTGCTGAACAGGTCCAGCACCAGCTTTCAATCCTGGCTCTTCTGCTGTGGGATCAGAGGCCAAACGTTCGTGCTGTACTCACTGTGCTGCTGGGCAGCTGAGAGACACCACCTGAGAATTTGGATTCAAATAGACTTTTAGGTATGAAAGCGAGGAGAGACTGCAATGATGGTGACCCCGTTGCAAAGCTGCTTGTGTGCTGAAGAGACCCAGCCCTAGCTTTCCCTGCTGGTCCTTCTGCTGTGGGAGCAGATGCCACTGTTCATTCTGTGCTGTGCTGCTGCCAGCAGGGAGCAGGTTCTGGACTGATTCCATTCAAATGCTTTTCCTGTATGAAAGTGAGTAGTAAAATCAGCGATGGAGTCACCGATGTAAAGGTGATTGTGTGCTGAACTGGTTCAGCGCCAGCTTTCAATCCTGGCTCTTCTGCTGTGGGAGCAGAGGCCAAACGTTGGTGCTGTACTCACTGTGCTGCTGGGCAGCTGCGTGAGACCACCTGAGAATTTGGATTCAAATGGACTTTTAGGTATGAAACCGAGGAGAGACTGCAATGATGGTGACACCGTTGCAAAGCTGCTTGTGTGCTGAAGAGGCCCAGCACTAGCTTTCCCTGCTGGTCCTTCTGCTGTGGGAGCAGATGCCACTGTTCATTCTGCGCTGACTGTGTTGCTGCCAGCAGAGACCAGGCTCTGTACTGATTCGATTCAAATGCTTTTCCTGTATGAAAGTGAGCAGTGGAAGCAACGATGGAGGCACCAATATAAAGGTGATTGCGTGCTGAACAGGTCCAGCCCCAGCTTTCAATCCTGGCTCTTCTGCTGTGGGAGCAGAGGCCAAGGGTTCGTGCTGTACTCACTGTGCTGCTGGGCAGCTGAGAGACACCACCTGAGAATTTGGATTCAAATGGACTTTTAGGTATGAAATCGAGGAGAGACTGCAATGATGGTGACCCCGTTGCAAAGCTGCATGTGTGCTGAAGAGACACAGCCCTAGCTTTCCCTGCTGGTCCTTCTGCCGTGGGAGCAGATGCCACTGTTCATTCTGTGCTGTGTTGCTGCGCAGCAGAGAGCTGGCTCTGGACTGATTCTATTCAAATGCTTTTCCTGTATGAGTGTTAGCAGTGAAAGCAACGATGGAGGCACCAATGTAAAGGGGATTGTGTGCTGAACAGGTCCAGCACCAGCTTTCAATCCTTGCTCTTCTGCTGTGGGAGCAGATGCCAAACGTTCGTGCTGTACTCACTGTGCTGCTGGGCAGCTGAGAGGGACCAACTGAGAATTTGGATTCAAATGGACTTTTAGGTATGAAACCGAGGAGAGACTGCAATGATGGTGACAGCGTTGCAAAGCTGCTTGTGTGCTTAAGAAGCCCAGCACTACCTTTCCCCGCTGGTCCTTCTGCCGTGTGAGCAGAATCCACTGTTCATTCTGTGCTGTGTTGCTGCGCAGCAGAGAGCAGGCTCTGGACTGATTCCATTCAAATGCTTTTCCTGTATGAAAGTGAGCAGTGAAAGCAACGATGGATGCACCAATGTAAAGGTGATTGTGTGCTGAACAGGTCCAGCACCAGCTTTCAATCCTGGCTCTTCTGCTGTGGGAGCAGAGGCCAAACGTTCTTGCTGTACTAACTGTGCTCCTGGGCAGCTGAGAGACACCACCTGAGAATTTGGATTCAAATGGACTTTTAGGTATGAAAGCGAGGAGAGACTGCAATGATGGTGTTCCCGTTGCAAAGCTGCTTGTGTGCTGAAGAGACACAGCCCTAGCTTTCCCTGCTGGTCCTTCTCCCGTGTGAGCAGATGCCACTGTTCTTTCTGTGCTGACTGTGTTGCTGCCAGCAGGGAGCAGGCTCTGGACTGATTCCATTCAAATGCTTTTCCTGTATGAGTGTTAGCAGTGAAAGCAACGATGGAGGCACCAATGTAAAGGTGATTTTGTGCTGAACAGGTCCAGCACCAGCTTTCAATCCTTGCTCTTCTGCTGTGGGAGCAGATGCCAAACGTTCGTGCTGTACTCACTGTGCTGCTGGGCAGCTGAGAGACACCACCTGAGAATTTGGATTCAAATGGACTTTTAGGTATGAAGCCGAGGAGAGACTGCAATGATGGTGACCCCGTTGCAAAGCTGCTTGTGTGCTGAAGAAGCAGAGCACTAGCTTTCCCTGATGATCCTTCACCCGTGTGAGCAGATGCCACTGTTCATTCTGTGCTGACTGTGTTGCTGCACAGCAGAGAGCAGGCTCTGGACTGATTCCATTCAAATGCTTTTCCTGTATGAAAGTGAGCAGTGAAAGCAACGATGGAGGCACCAATGTAAAGGGGATTGTGTGCTGAACAGGTCCAGCACCAGCTTTCAATCCTGGCTCTTCTGCTGTGGGAGCAGAGGCCAAACGTTCGTGCTGTACTCACTGTGCTGCTGGGCAGCTGAGAGACACCACCTGAGAATTTGGATTCAAATGGACTTTTAGGTATGAAACCGAGGAGAGACTGCAATGATGGTGACCCCGTTGCAAAGCTGCTTGTGTGCTTAAGAGACACAGCCCTAACTTTCCCTGCTGGTCCTTCTGCCGTGTGAGCAGATGCCACTGTTCATTCTGTGCTGTGTTGCTGCCAGCAGGGAGCAGGCTCTGGACTGATTCTATTCAAATACTTCTCCTGTAGGAGTGTTAGCAGTGAAAGCAACGATGGAGGCACCAATGTAAAGGTGATTGTGTGCTGAACAGGTCCAGCACCAGCTTTCAATCCTTGCTCTTCTGCTGTGGGAGCAGATGCCAAACGTTCGTGCTGTACTCACTGTGCTGCTGGGCAGGTGAGAGGGACCAACTGAGAATTTGGATTCAAATGGACTTTTAGGTATGAAACCGAGGAGAGACTGCAATGATGGTGACCCCGTTGCAAAGCTGCTTGTGTGCTGAAGAGGCCCAGCACTAACTTTCCCTGATAATCCTTCTGCCGTGTGAGCGGATGCCACTGTTCATTCTGTGCTGTGTTGCTGCCAGCAGGGAGCAGGCTCTGGACTGATTCCATTCAAATGCTTTTCCTGTATGAAAGTGAGCAGTGAAAGCAACGATGGAGGCACCAATGTAAAGGTGATTGTGTGCTGAACAGGTCCTGCACCAGATTTCAATCCTTGCTCTTCTGCTGTGGGAGCAGATGCCAAACGTTCGTGCTGTACTCACTGTGCTGCTGGGCAGCTGAGACCACCTGAGAATTTGGATTCAAATGGACTTTTAGGTATGAAACCGAGGAGAGACTGCAATGATGGTGACCCAGTTGCAAAGCTGCTTGTGTGCTGAAGAGACACAGCCCTAGGTTTCCCTGCTGGTCCTTCTCCCGTGTGAGCAGATGCCACTGTTCTTTCTGTGCTGACAGTGTTGCTGCGCAGCAGAGAGCAGGCTCTGGACTGATTCCATTCAAATGCTTTTCCTGTATGAAAGGGAGCAGTGAAAGCAACAATGGAGGCACCAATGTAAAGGTGATTGTGTGCTGAACAGGTCCAGCACCAGCTTTCAATCCTGTCTCTTCTGCTGTGGGAGCAGAGGCCAAACGTTCGTGCTGTACTAACTGTGCTGCTGGGCAGCTGAGAGACACCACCTGAGAATTTGGATTCAAATGGACTTTTAGGTATGAAACCGAGGAGAGACTGCAATAATGGTGACCCTGTTGCAAAGCTGCTTGTGTGCTGAAGAGGCCCAGCACTAGCTTTCCCTGATGATCCATCTGCCGTGTGAGCAGATGCCACTGTTCATTCTGTGCTGACTGTGTTGCTGCGCAGCAGAGAGCAGGCTCTGGACTGATTCATTTCAATTGCATTTCCTGTATGAAAGTGAGCAGTGAAAGCAACGATGGATGCACCAATGTAAAGGGGATTGTGTGCTGAACAGGTCCAGCACTAGCTTTCAATGCTGGCTCTTCTGCTGTGGGAGCAGAGGCCAAACGTTCGTGCTGTACTAACTGTGCTGCTGGGCAGCTGAGAGACACCACCTGAGAATTTGGATTCAAATGGACTTTTAGGTATGAAAGCGAGGAGAGACTGCAATGATGGTGACCCCGTTGCAAAGCTGCTTGTGTGCTGAAGATACCCAGCCCTAGCTTTCCCTGCTGGTCCTTCTGCCGTGTGAGCAGATGCCACTGTTCATTCTGTGCTGTGTTGCTGCCAGCAGGGAGCAGGCTCTGGACTGATTCTATTCAAATGCTTTTCCTGTATGAGTGTTAGCAGTGAAAGCAACGATGTAGGCACCAATGTAAAGGTGATTGTGTGCTGAACAGGTCCAGCACCAGCTTTCAATCCTTGCTCTTCTGCTGTGGGAGCAGATGCCAAACGTTCGTGCTGTACTCACTGTGCTGCTGGGCAGCTGAGACCACCTGAGAATTTGGATTCAAATGGACTTTTAGGTATGAAACCGAGGAGAGACTGCAATGATGGTGACCCCGTTGCAAAGCTGCTTGTGTGCTTAAGAGACACAGCCCTAGCTTTCCCTGCTGGTCCTTCTGACGTGTGAGCAGATGCCACTGTTCATTCTGTGCTGTGTTGCTGCCAGCAGGGGGCAGGCTCTGGACTGATTCTATTCAAATACTTCTCCTGTAGGAGTGTTAGCAGTGAAAGCAACGATGGAGGCACCAATGTAAAGGTGATTGTGTGCTGAACAGGTCCAGCACCAGCTTTCAATCCTTGCTCTTCTGCTGTGGGAGCAGATGCCAAACGTTCGTACTGTACTCACTGTGCTGCTGGGCAGCTGAGAGGGACCAACTGAGAATTTGGATTCAAATGGACTTTTAGGTATGAAACCGAGGAGAGACTGCAATGATGGTGACCCCGTTGCAAAGCTGCTTGTGTGCTGAAGAGGCCCAGCACTAACTTTCCCTGATAATCCTTCTGCCGTGTGAGCGGATGCCACTGTTCATTCTGTGCTGTGTTGCTGCCAGCAGGGAGCAGGCTCTGGACTGATTCCATTCAAATGCTTTTCCTGTATGAAAGTGAGCAGTGAAAGCAACGATGGAGGCACCAATATAAAGGTGATTGTGTGCTGAACAGGTCCTGCACGAGATTTCAATCCTTGCTCTTCTGCTGTGGGAGCAGATGCCAAACGTTCGTGCTGTACTCACTGTGCTGCTGGGCAGCTGAGACCAGCTGAGAATTTGGATTCAAATGGACTTTTAGGTATGAAACCGAGGAGAGACTGCAATGATGGTGACCCAGTTGCCAAGCTGCTTGTGTGCTGAAGAGACACAGCCCTAGCTTTCCCTGCTGGTCCTTCTCCCGTGTGAGCAGATGCCACTGTTCTTTCTGTGCTGACTGTGTTGCTGCGCAGCAGAGAGCAGGCTCTGGACTGATTCCATTCAAATGCTTTTCCTGTATGAAAGTGAGCAGTGAAAGCAACGATGGAGGCACCAATGTAAAGGTGATTGTGTGCTGAACAGGTCCAGCACCAGCTTTCAATCCTTGCTCTTCTGCTGTGGGAGCAGATGCCAAACGTTCGTGCTGTACTCACTGTGCTGCTGGGCAGCTGAGAGACACCACCTGAGAATTTGGATTCAAATGGACTTTTAGGTATGAACCCGAGGAGAGACTGCAATGATGGTGACCCCGTTGCAAAGCTGCTTGTGTGCTGAAGAGGCCCAGCACTAGCTTTCCCTGAGGATCCTTCTCCCGTGTGAGCAGATGCCACTGTTCATTCTGTGCTGACTGTGTTGCTGCGCAGCAGAGAGCAGCCTCTGGACTGATTCCATTCAAATGCTTTTCCTGTATGAAAGTGAGCAGTGAAAGCAACGGTGGAGGCACCAATGTAAAGGGGATTGTGTGCTGAACAGGTCCAGCACCAGCTTTCAATCCTTGCTCTTCTGCTGTGGGAGCAGATGCCAAACGTTCGTGCTGTACTCACTGTGCTGCTGGGCAGCTGAGAGAGACCACCTGAGAATTTGGATTCAAATGGACTTTTAGGTATGAAACCGAGGAGAGACTGCAATAATGGTGACCCCGTTGCAAAGCTGCTTGTGTGCTGAAGAGACACAGCCCTAGCTTTCCCTGCTGGTCTTTCTGCCGTGGGAGCAGATGCCACTGTTCATTCTGTGCTGTGTTGCTGCCAGCAGGGAGCAGGCTCTGGACTGATTCTATTCAAATGCTTTTCCTGTATGAGTGTTAGCAGTGAAAGCAACGATGGAGGCACCAATGTAAAGGTGATTGTGTGCTGAACAGGTCCAGCACCAGCTTTCAATCCTTGCTCTTCTGCTGTGGGAGCAGATGCCAAACGTTCGTGCTGTACTCACTGTGCTGCTGGGCAGCTGAGACCACCTGAGAATTTGGATTCAAATGGACTTTTAGGTATGAACCCGAGGAGAGACTGCAATGATGGTGACCCCGTTGCAAAGCTGCTTGTGTGCTGAAGAGTCCCAGCACTAGCTTTCCCTGATGATCCTTCTCCCGTGTGAGCAGATGCCACTGTTCATTCTGTGCTGACTGTGTTGCTGCGCAGCAGAGAGCAGCCTCTGGACTGATTCCATTCAAATGCTTTTCCTGTATGAAAGTGAGCAGTGAAAGCAACGATGGAGGCACCAATGTAAAGGTGATTGTGTGCTGAACAGGTCCAGCACCAGCTTTCAATCCTGGCTCTTCTGCTGTGGGAGCAGAGGCCAAAGGTTCGTGCTGTACTAACTGTGCTGCTGGGCAGCTGAGAGACACCACCTGAGAATTTGGATTCAAATGGACTTTTAGGTATGAAACCGAGGAGAGACTGCAATGATGGTGACCCCGTTGCAAAGCTGCTTGTGTGCTGAAGAGACACAGCCCTAGCTTTCCCTGCTGGTCCTTCTGCCGTGTGAGCAGATGCCACTGTTCATTCTGTGCTGTGTTTCTGCCAGCAGGGAGCAGGCTCTGGACTGATTCTATTCAAATGCTTTTCCTGTATCAGTGTTAGCAGTGAAAGCAACGATGGAGGCACCAATGTAAAGGAGATTGTGTGCTGAACAGGTCCAGCACCAGCTTTCAATCCTTGCTCTTCTGCTGTGGGAGCAGATGCCAAACGTTCGTGCTGTACTCACTGTGCTGCTGGGCAGCTGAGACCACCTGAGAATTTGGATTCAAATGGACTTTTAGGTATGAAACCGAGGAGAGACTGCAATGATGGTGACCCCGTTGCAAAGCTGCTTGTGTGCTGAAGAAGCAGAGCACTAGCTTTCCCTGCTGGTCCTTCTGCTGTGGGAGCAGATGCCACTGTTCATTCTGTGCTGACTGTGTTGCTGCGCAGCAGAGAGCAGGCTCTGCACTGATTCCATTCAAATGCTTTTCCTGTATGAAAGTGAGCAGTGAAAGCAACGATGGAGGCACCAATGTAAAGGGGATTGTGTGCTGAACAGGTCCAGCACCAGCTTTCAATCCTGGCTCTTCTGCTGTGGGAGCAGAGGCCAAAGGTTCGTTCTGTACTCACTGTGCTGCTGGGGAGCTGAGCGACACCACCTGAGAATTCGGATTCAAATGGACTTTTAGGTATGAAACCGAGGAGAGACTGCAATGATGGTGACCCCGTTGCAAATCTGCTTGTGTGATGAAGAGGCCCAGCACTAGCTTTCCCTGCTGGTCCTTCTGCCGTGTGAGCAGATGCCACTGTTCATTCTGTGCTGTGTTGCAGTCAGCAGGGAGCAGGCTCTGGACTGATTACATTCAAATGCTTTTCCTGTATGAGTGTTAGCAGTGAAAGCAACGATGGATGCACCAATGTAAAGGTGATTGTGTGCTGAACAGGTCCAGCACCAGCTTTCAATCCTGGCTCTTCTGCTGTGGGAGCAGAGGCCAAACGTTCGTGCTGTACTCACTGTGCTGCTGGGCAGCAGAGAGACACCACCTGAGAATTTGGATTCAAATGGACTTTTAGGTATGAAACCGAGGAGAGACTGCAATGATGGTGACCCCGTTGCAAAGCTGACTGTGTACTGAAGAGGCCCAGCCCTAGCTTTCCCTGCTGGTCCATCTGCCGTGTGAGCAGATGCCACTGTTCATTCTGTGCTGTGTTGCTGCCAGCAGAGAGCAGGCTCTGGACTGATTCCATTCAAATGCTTTTCCTGTATGAAAGTGAGCAGTGAAAGCAACGATGGAGGCACCAATGTAAAGGGGATTGTGTGCTGAACAGGTCCAGCACCAGCTTTCAATCCTGGCTCTTCTGCTGTGGGAGCAGAGGCCAAAGGTTCGTGCTGGACTCACTGTGCTGCTGGGCAGCTGAGCGACACCACCTGAGAATTCGGATTCAAATGGACTTTTAGGTATGAAACCGAGGAGAGAATGCAATGATGGTGACCCCGTTGCAAAGCTGCTTGTGTGCTGAAGAAGCAGAGCACTAGCTTTCCCTGCTGGTCCTTCTGCCGTGTGAGCAGATGCCACTGTTCATTCTGTGCTGACTGTGTTGCTGCGCAGCAGAGAGCAGGCACTGGACTGATTCCATTCAAATGCTTTTCCTGTATGAAAGTGAGCAGTGAAAGCAACGATGGAGGCACCAATGTAAAGGGGATTGTGTGCTGAACGGGTCCAGCACCAGCTTTCAATTATGGCTCTTCTGCTGTGTGAGCAGAGGCCAAACGTTCGTGCTGTACTGACTGTGCTGCTGGGCAGCTGAGAGAGACCACCTGAGAATTTGGATTCAAATGGACTTTTAGGTATGAAACCGAGGAGAGACTGCAATGATGGTGACCCCGTTGCAAAGCTGCTTGTGTGCTGAAGAGACACAGCCCTAGCTTTCCCTGCTGGTCGTTCTGCCGTGTGAGCAGATGCCACTGTTCATTCTGTGCTGTGTTGCTGACAGCAGGGAGCTGGCTCTGGACTGATTCTATTCAAATGCTTTTCCTGTATGAGTGTTAGCAGTGAAAGCAACGATGGAGGCACAAATGTAAAGGTGATTGTGTGCTGAACAGGTCCAGCACCAGCTTTCAATCCTTGCTCTACTGCTGTGGGAGCAGATGCCAAACGTTCGTGCTGTACTCACTGTGCTGCTGGGCAGCTGAGACCACCTGAGAATTTGGATTCAAATGGACTTTTAGGTATGAACCCGAGGAGAGACTGCAGTGATGGTGACCCCGTTGTAAAGCTGCTTGTGTGCTGAAGAAGCAGAGCACTTGCTTTCCCTGCTGGTCCTTCTGCCGTGCGAGCAGATGCCACTGTTCATTCTGTGCTGACTGTGTTGCTGCGCAGCAGAGAGCAGGCTCTGGACTGATTCCATTCAAATGCTTTTCCTGTATGAAAGTGAGCAGTGAAAGCAACGATGGAGGCACCAATGTAAAGGGGATTGTGTGCTGAACAGGTCCAGCACCAGCTTTCAATCCTTGCTCTTCTGCTGTGGGAGCAGATGCCAAACGTTCGTGCTGTACCCACTGTGCTGCTGGGCAGCTGAGACCACCTGAGAATTTGGATTCAAATGGACTTTTTGGTATGAAACCGAGGAGAGACTGCAATGATGGTGATCCCGTTGCAAAGCTGCTTGTGTGCTGAAGAAGCAGAGGACTAGCTTTCCCTGCTGGTCCTTCTGCCGTGTGAGCAGATGCCACTGTTCATTCTGTGCTGAGTGTGTTGCTGCGCAGCAGAGAGCAGGCTCTGGACTGATTCCATTCAAATGCTTTTCCTGTATGAAAGTGAGCAGTGAAAGCAACGATGGAGGCACAAATGTAAAGGTGATTGTGTGCTGAACAGGTCCAGCACCAGCTTTCAATCCTGGCTCTTCTGCTGTGGGAGCAGAGTCCAAACGTTCGTGCTGTACTCACTGTGCTGCTGGGCAGCAGGGAGACACCACCTGAGAATTTGGATTCAAATGGACTTTTAGGTATGAAACCGAGGAGAGACTGCAATGATGGTGACCCCGTTGCAAAGCTGCTTGTGTGCTGAAGAGGCCCAGCCCTATCTTTCCCTGCTGGTCCTTCTGCCGTGGGAGCAGATGCCACTTTTCATTCTGTGCTGTGTTGCAGCTTTGCAACGGGGTCACCATCATTGCAGTCTCTCCTCGGTTTCATACCTAAAAGTCCATTTGAATCCGAATTCTCAGCTGGCGTCGCTCAGCTGCCCAGCACCACAGTGAGTACAGCACGAACGTTTGGCCTCTGCTCCCACAGCAGAAGAGCCAGGATTGAAAGCTGGTGCTGGACCTCTTCGGCACACAATCCCCTTTACATTGGTGCCCTCGTCGTTGCTTTCACTGCTCACATTCATACAGGAAAAGCATTTGAATGGAATCAGTCCAGAGCCTCCTCTCTGCTGCGCAGCAACACAGTCAGCACAAAATGA
The DNA here is from genome assembly GCF_033815535.1 of Pezoporus flaviventris. NCBI lineage: Eukaryota > Metazoa > Chordata > Aves > Psittaciformes > Psittacidae > Pezoporus > Pezoporus flaviventris. The sequence continues at coordinate 79,054 of NW_026893113.1, read as the reverse complement.
AGAGTGGCATCTGCTCACACGGGAGAAGGATCATCAGGGAAAGCTAGGGCTGTGTCTCTACAGCACACAAGGAGCTTTGCAACGGGGTCACCATCATTGCAGTCTCTCCTCGGTTTCATACCTAAAAGTCCATTTGAATCCAGATTCTCAGGTGGTCACTCTCAGCTGCCCAGCAGCACAGTGAGTTCAGCACGAACGTTTGGCCTCTGCTCCCACAGCAGAAGAGCCAGGATTGAAAGCTGGTGCTGGACCTGTTCAGCACACAATCACCTTTACATTGGTGCATCCATCGTTGCTTTCACTGCTCACTTTCATATAGGAAAAGCATTTGAATGGAATCAGTCCAGAGGCTGCTCTCTGCTGCGCAGGAACACAGTCAGCACAGAATGAACAGTGGCATCTGCTCACACGGCAGAAGGACCAGCAGGGAAAGCTAGTGCTGGGCCTCTTCAGCACACAAGCAGATTTGCAACGGTGTCACCATCATTCCAGTCTCTCCTCGGTTTCATACCTAAAAGTCCATTTGAATCCGAATTCTCCGCTGGTGTCGCTCACCTGCCCAGCAGCACAGTGAGTACAGCACTAACGTTTGGCCTCTGCTCCCACAGCAGAAGAGCCAGGATTGAAAGCTGGTGCTGGACCTCTTCAGCACACAATCCCCTTTACATTGGTGCCTCCATCCTTGCTTTCACTGCTCACTTTCATACAGGAAAAGCATTTGAATGGAATCAGTCCAGAGGCTGCTCTCTGCTGCGCAGCAACACAGTCAGCACAGAATGAACAGTGGCATTTGCTCACACGGCAGAAGGACCAGCAGGGAAAGCTAGTGCTGGGCTTCTTCAGCACACAAGCAGCTTTGCAACGGGGTCACCATTATTGCAGTCTCTCCTCGGTTTCATACCTAAAAGTCCATTTGAATCCAAATTCTCAGGTGGTGTCTCTCAGCTGCTCAGCAGCACAGTGAGTACAGCACGAACGTTTGGCATCTGCTCCCACAGTAGAAGAGCAAGGATTGAAAGCTGGTGCTGCACCTGTTCAGCACACAATCACCTTTACATTGGTGCCTCCATCGTTGCTTTCACTGCTCACTTTCATACAGGAAAAGCATATGAATGGAATCAGTCCAGAGCCTGCTCTCTGCTGCGCAGCAACACAGTCAGCACAGAATGAACAGTGGATTCTGCTCGCACGGAAGAAGGACCAGCAGGGAAAGCTAGTGCTGTGTCTCTTCAGCACACAAGCAGCTTTGCAACGGGGTCACCATCATTGCAGTCTCTCCTCGGGTTCATACCTAAAAGTCCATTTGAATCCAAATTCTCAGGTGGTCTCAGCTGCCCAGCAGCACAGTGAGTACAGCACGAACGTTTGGCATCTGCTCCCACAGCAGAAGAGCAAGGATTGAAAGCTGGTGCTGGACCTGTTCAGCACACAATCCCCTTTACATTGGTGCCTCCATCGTTGCTTTCACTGCTAATACTCATACAGGAAAAGCATTTGAATAGAATCAGTCCAGAGCCTGCTCCCTGCTGGCAGCAACACAGCACAGAATGAACAGTGGCATCTGCTCACACGGCAGAACGACCAGCAGGGAAAGCTAGTGCTCTGCTTCTTCAGCACACAAGCAGCTTTGCAACGGGGTCACCATCATTGCAGTCTCTCCTCGGTTTCATAACTAAAAGTCCATTTGAATACAAATTCTCAGGTTTTGTCTCTCAGCTGCCCAGAAGCACAGTGAGTACAGCACGAACGTTTGGCCTCTGCTCCCACAGCAGAAGAGACAGGATTGAAAGCTGGTGCTGGACCTGTTCAGCACACAATCACCTTTACATTGGTGCCTCCATCGCTGCTTTCACTGCTGACTTTCATACAGGAAAAGCATTTGAATGGAATCAGTCCAGAGCCTGCTCTCTGCTGTGCAGCAACACAGTCAGCACAGAATGAACAGTGGCATCTGCTAACACGGGAGAAGGATCATCTGGGAAAGCTTGTGCTGGGCCTCTTCAGCACACAAGCAGCTTTGCAACGGGGTCACCATCATTGCAGTCTCTCCTCGGTTTCATACCTAAAAGTCCATTTGAATCCAAATTCTCAGGTGGTCTCTCTCAGCTGCCCAGCAGCACAGTGAGTACAGCACGAACGTTTGGCCTCTGCTCCCACAGCAGAAGAGCAAGGATTGAAAGCTGGTGCTGGACCTGTTCAGCACACAATCACCTTTACATTGGTGCCTCCATCGTTGCTTTCACTGCTCACTTTCATACAGGAAAAGCATTTGAATGGAATCAGTCCAGAGCCTGCTCTCTGCTGCGCAGCAACACACTCAGCACAGAATGAACAGTGGCATCTGCTCACACGGCAGAAGGACCAGCAGGGAAAGCTAGTGCTGGGCTTCTTCAGCACACAAGCAGCTTTGCAACGGGGTCACCATCATTGCAGTCTCTCCTCGGTTTCATACCTAAAAGTCCATTTGAATCCAGATTCTCAGGTGGTCTCAGCTGCCCAGCAGCACAGTGAGTACAGCACGAACGTTTGGCATCTGCTTCCACAGCAGAAGAGCAAAGATTGAAAGCTGGTGCTGGACCTCTTCAGCACACAATCACCTTTACATTGGTGCCTCCATCATTGCTTTCACTGCTAACACTCATACAGGAAAAGCATTTGAATGGAATCAGTCCAGAGCCTGCTCTCTGCTGCGCAGCAACACAGTCAGCACAAAATGAACAGTGGCATCTGCTCACACGGGAGAAGGATCATCAGGGAAAGCTAGTGCTGGGCCTCTTCAGCACACAAGCAGCTTTGCAACGGGCTCACCATCATTGCAGTCTCTCCTCGGTTTCATACCTAAAAGTCCATTTGAATCCAAATTCTCAGGTGGTGTCTCTCAGCTGCCCAGCAGCACAGTGAGTTCAGCACGTACGTTTGGCCTCTGCTGCCCAGCAGAAGAGCCAGGATTGAAAGCTGGTGCTGGACCTGTTCAGCACACAATCACCTTTACATTGGTGCATCCATCGTTGCTTTCACTGCTCACTTTCATATAGGAAAAGCATTTGAATGGAATCAGTCCAGAGCCTGCTCTCTGCTGGCAGCAACACAGCACAGAATGAACAGTGGCATCTGCTCACACGGCAGAAGGACCAGCAGGGAAAGCTAGGGCGCTGTCTCTTCAGCACACAAGCAGCTTTGCAACGGGGTCACCATCATTGCAGTCTCTCCTCGGTTTCATACCTAGAAGTCCATTTGAATCCAAATTCTCAGGTGGTTATTCTCAGCTGCCCAGCAGCACAGTGAGTACAGCATCAACGTTTGGCCTCTGCTCCCACAGCAGAAGAGCCAGGATTGAAAGCTGGTGCTGGACCTGTTCAGCACACAATCACCTTTACATTGGTGCCTCCATCGTTGCTTTCACTGCTCACATTCATACAGGAAAAGCATTTGAATGGAATCAGTCCAGAGCCTGCTCTCTGCTGGCAGCAACACTGCACAGAATGAACAGTGGCATCTGCTCACACGGCAGAAGGACCAGCAGGGAAAGCTAGTGCTGGGCCTCTTCAGCACACAAGCAGCTTTGCTATGGTGTCACCATCATTGCAGTCTCTCCTCGGTTTCATACCTAAAAGTCAATTTGAATCAAAATTCTCAGGTCGTCACACTCAGCTGCCCAGCAAGAGAATGAGTACAGCACGAACGTTTGGCCTCTGCTCCCACAGCAGAAGAGCCAGGATTGAAAGCTGGTGCTGGACCTGTTCAGCACACAATCCCATTTACATTGGCGCCTCCATCGTTGCTTTCACTGCTCACTTTCATACAGGAAAAGATTTGTATAGAATCAGTCCAGAGGCTGCTCTCTGCTGGCAGCAAGACAGTCAGCACAGAAAGAACAGTGGCATCTGCTCCCACGGCAGAAGGACCAGCAAAGAAAGCTAGTGCTGGGCCTCTTCAGCAAACAAGCAGCTTTGCAACGGGGTCACCATCATTGCAGTCTCTCCTCGGTTTCATATCTAAAAGTCCATTTGAATCCAAATTCTCAGGTGGTCTCTCTCAGCTGCCCAGCAGCACAGTGAGTACAGCACGAACGTTTGGCCTCTGCTCCCACAGCAGAAGAGCCAGGATTGAAAGCTGGTGCTGGACCTGTTCAGCACACAATCACCTTTACATTGGTGCCTCCATCGTTGCTTTCACTGCTCACTTTCATACAGGAAAAGCATTTGTATAGAATCAGTCCAGAGGCTGCTCTCTGCTGCACAGCAAGACAGCACAGAATGAACAGTGGCATCTGCTCCCACAGCAGAAGGACCAGCAGGGAAAGCTAGTGCTGGGTCTCTTCAGCACACAGTCAGCTTTGCTACGGTGAAACCATCATTGCAGTCTCTCCTCGGTTTCATACCTAAAAGTCCATTTGAATCCAAATTCTCAGGTGGTGTCTCTCAGCTGCCCAGCAGCACAGTGAGTACAGCACGAACGTTTGGCCTCTGCTCCCACAGCAGAAGAGCCAGGATCGAAAGCTGCTGCTGGTCCTGTTCAGCACACAATCGCCTTTACATTGGTGCCTCCATCGTTGCTTTCACTGCTCACTTTCATACAGTGTCGGGTGGTTATTGAGTCAGAGTCCCAGACCCGCAAGCAGTGTCATCTTTCATCGGCGGAGGAAGAATGCAATCAGACTCAATATGAGTGATAAGCAGACTTCGTTTATTGATTCAACTTGCCATCTTTTATACTCTTACAATGATTTACGCCTACTAGTCAGTTGCTGATAGGCTGCAAGCCTAAAGGTTACATTAATATACTTCTCCTACTTGCGGTTTACTTGCGGTTTAACGGCAGGCTAACATCTGTATTCCTGAGAGGGCACTTCCTCAAAGTTGTTTACCATACTTGTCCTCAACCGAACTTGACCTAGGGTTATTAGCGGTCGGTACTTTTCCACTGCCACGTCAATCTCGTAACAGTAGAGATGTCAAGGCTGCTGAACCAAAATAGGCCGCAATCATCAAAACTGACTTTCTCGATACAGAGGGTCACTAGACCCACTGTGCCCTTTCTTTCTAAGCCATTCTCCAACAATACAGGAAAAGCATTTGAATGGAATCAGTCCAGAGCCTGCTCTCTGCTGGCAGCAACACCGTCAGCACAGAATGAACAGCGGCATATGCTCCCACTGCAGAAGGACCAGCAGGGAAAGCTAGTGCTGGGCGTCTTCAGCACGCAAGCAGCTTTGCAACGGGGTCACCATCATTGCAGTCTCTCCTCGGTTTCATACCTAAAAGTCCATTTGAATCCAAAATCTCTGGTGGTCACACTCAGCTGCCCAGCAGCACAGTGAGTACAGTACGAACGTTTGGCCTCTGCTCCCACAGCAGAAGAGCCAGGATTGAAAGCTGGTGCTGGACCTGTTCAGCACACAATCACCTTTACATTGGTGCCTCCATCGTTGCTTTCACTGCTCACTTTCATACAGGAAAAGCATTTGAATGGAATCAGTCCAGAGCCTGCTCTCTGCTGGCAGCAACACAGTCAGCACAGAATGAACAGTGGCATCTGCTCCCACAGCAGAAGGACCAGAGGGAGCTAGTGCTGGGCCTCTTCAGCACACAAGCAGCTTTGCAACGGTGAAACCATCATTGCAGTCTCTCCTCGGTTTCATACCTAAAAGTCCATTTGAATCCAAATTCTCAGGTGGACTCTCTCAGCTGCCCAGCAGCGCAGTGAGTACAGCACGAACGTTTGGCCTCTGCTCCCACAGCGGAAGAGACAGGATTGAAAGCTGGTGCTGGGCCTGTTCAGCACACAATCACCTTTACATTGGTGCCTCCATTGTTGCTTTCACTGCTCACTTTCATACAGGAAAAGCATTTGAATGGAATCAGTCCAGAGCCTGCTCTCTGCTGCGCAGCAACACAGTCAGCACAGAATGAAGAGTGGCATCTGCTCCCACAGCAGAAGGACCAGCAGGGAAAGCTAGTCCTGGGCCTCTTCCGCAAACAGTCAGCTTTGCTACGGTGTCACCATCATTGCAGTCTCTCCTCGGTTTCATACCTAAAAGTCCATTTGAATCCAAATTCTCAGGTGGTGTCTCTCAGCTGCCCAGCAGCACAGTGAGTACAGCACGAACGTTTGGCCTCTGCTCCCACAGCAGAAGAGCCAGGATTGAAAGCTGGTGCTGGACCTGTTCAGCACACAATCCCCTTTACATTGGTGCCTCCATCATTGCTTTCACTGCTCACTTTCATACAAGAAAAGCATTTGAATGGAATCAGTCCAGAGCCTGCTCTCTGCTGCGCAGCAACACAGTTAGAACAGAATGAACAGTGGCATCTGCTCCCACAGCAGAAGCCCCAGCAGGGAAAGCTGGTGCTGGGCCTCTTCAGGACACAGTCAGCATTGCAACGCTGTCACCATCATTGCAGTCTCCCTCGGTTTCATACCTAAAAGTCCATTTGAATCCAAATTCTCAGGTGGTGTCTCTCAGCTGCCCAGCAGCACAGTGAGTACAGCACGAACGTTTGGCCTCTTCTCCCACAGCAGAAGAGCCAGGATTGAAAGCTGGTGCTGGGCCTGTTCAGCACACAGTCACCTCTGCGTCGCTGCCTCCATCATTGCTTTCACTGCTCACTTTCAAACAGGAAAAGCATTTGAATGGAATCAGTCCAGAACCTGCTCTCTGCTGTGCAGAAACACAGTCAGCACAGAATGAACAGTGGCATCTGCTCCCACAGCAGAAGGACCATCAGGGAAACCTGGTTCTGAGCCTCTTCAGCACACAGTCAGCTTTGAAACGGTGTCGCCATCATTGCAGTCTCTCCTCGGTTTCATACCTAAAAGTCCATTTGAATCCAAATTCTCAGGTGGTCTCTCTCAGCTGCCCAGAAGCACAGTGAGTACAGCACGAACGATTCGCCTCTGCTCCCACAGCAGAAGAGCCAGGAGGGAAAGCTGGTGCTGGGACTGTACAGCACAAAATCACCTTTGAATTGGTGCCTCCATCATTGCTTTCACTGCTCACTTTCATACAGGAAAAGCATTTGAATGGAATCAGACCAGAGCCTGCTCTCTGATGCGCAGCAACACAGACAGCACAGAATGAACGTTCGGCATCTGCTTCCACAGCAGAAAGGCCAGGAGGGAATGCTGGTACTGGGCCTGTTCAGCACACAATCACCTTTGCATTGGTGCCTCCATCATTGCTTTCACTGCTATCTTTCAAACAGGAAAAGCATTTGAATGGAATCAGTCCAGAGCCTGCATTCTGCTACTCAGCCAGAGAGTCATCACAGAATGAACAGTGGCATCTGCTCCCACAGTACAGGGACCAGCAGGGAAAGCTGGTGCTGGGCCTCTTCAGCACACAAGCAGCTTTGCAACGGTGTCACCATCATTGCAGTCTCTCCTGGGTTTCATACCTAATAGTCCATTTGAATTCAAATTCTCAGGTGGACTCTCTCAGCTGCCCAGCTGCACAGTGAGTACAGCACGAACGTTTGGCCTCTGCTCCCACAGCAGAAAATCCAGGATTGAAAGCTGGTGCTGGACCTGTTCAGCACACAATCCCCTTTACATTGGTGCCTCCATCGTTGCTTTCACTGCTCACTTTCGTACCGGAAAAGCATTTGAATGGAATGAGTCCAGAGCCTGCTCTCTGCTGCGCAGCAACACAACCAGCACAGAATGAACTATGGCATCTGCTCCCACGGCAGAAGGACCAGCAGGGAAAGCTAGTGCTGGGCCTCTTTAGCAAACAAGCAGCTTTGCAACGGTGTCACCATCATTGCAGTCTCTCCTTGGTTTCATACCTAAAAGTCCATTTGAATCCAAATTCTCAGGTAGTCTCTCTCAGCTGCCCAGCAACACAGTGAGTACAGCACGAACGTTTGGCCTCTGTTCCCACAGCAGAAGAGCCAGGATTGAAAGCTGGTGCTGGACCTGTTCAGCACACAATCCCCTTTACATTGGTGCCTCCATCATTGTTTTCACTGCTCACTTTCATACAGGAAAAGCATTTAAATGGAATCAGTCCAGAGCCTGCACTCTGCTGCGCAGCAACACAGCACAGAATGAACAGTAGCATCTGCTCCCACAGCAGAAGGACCAGCAGGGAAAGCTAGTGCTGGGCCTCTTCAGCACACTGTCAGCTTTGCTAAGGTGAAACCATCATTGCAGTCTCTCCTCGGTTTCATACCTAAAGGTGCATTTGAATCCAAATTCTCAGGTGGTCTCTGTCAGCTGCCCAGCAGCACAGTGAGTACAGCACGAACGTTTGGCATCTGCTCCCACAGCAGAAGAGCCAGGATTGAAAGCTTGTGCTGGACCTGTTCAGCACACAATCACCTTTACATTGGCGCCTCCATCGTTGCTTTCACTGCTCACTTTCATACAGGAAAAGCATTTGAATGGAATCAGTCCAGAGGCTGCTCTCTGCTGGCAGCAACACAGTCAGCACAGAAAGAACAGGGGCATGTGCTCCCACAGCAGAAGAGCCAGGATTGAAAGCTGGTGCTGGACCTGTTCAGCACACAATCACCTTTACATTGGTGCCTCCATCGTTGCTTTCACTGCTCACATTCATACAGGAAAAGCATTTGAATGGAATCAGTCCAGAGCCTGCTCTCTGCTGCGCAGCAACACAGTCAACGCAGAATGAACAGTGGCATCTGCTCCCACGGCAGAAGGACCAGCAGGGAAAGCTAGTGCTGGGCCTCTCCAGCACACGAGCAGCTTTGCAACGGTGAAACCCTTATTGCATTCTCTCCTCGGTTTCATACCTAAAAGTCCATTTGAATCCAAATTCTCAGGTGGTCTCTCTCAGCTGCCCAGCAGCACAGTGAGTACAGCACGAACGTTTGGCATCTGCTCCCACAGCAGAAGAGCCAGGAAAGAAAGCTGGTGCTGGGCCTGTTCAGCACGCAATCACCTTTGAATCGGTGCCTCCATCATTGCTTTCACTGCTCACTTTCATTCAGCAAAAGCATTTGAATGGAATCAGTCCAGAGCCTGCTCTCTGCTGAGCAGCAACACAGTCAGCACAGAATGAACAGTGGCATCTGCTCCCACGGCAGAAGGATCATCAGGGAAAGCTAGCGCTGGGCCTCTTCAGGACACAGTCAGCATTGCAACGCTGTCACCATCATTGCAGTCTCCCTCGGTTTCATACCTAAAAGTCCATTTGAATCCAAATTCTCAGGTGGTCTCTCTCAGCTGCCCAGCAGCACAGTGAGTACAGCACGAACGTTTGGCCTCTTCTCCCACAGCAGAAGAGCCAGGATTGAAAGCTGGTGCTGGGCCTGTTCAGCACACAATCACCTCTGCGTCGCTGCCTCCATCATTGCTTTCACTGCTCACTTTCATACAGGAAAAGCATTTGAATGGAATCAGTCCAGAACCTGCTCTCTGCTGCGCAGAAGGACAGTCAGCACAGAATGAACAGTGGCATCTGCGCCCACAGCAGAAGGACCAGCAGGGAAACCTGGTTCTGTGCCTCTTCAGCACACAGTCAGCTTTGAAACGGTGTCGCCATCATTGCAGTCTCTCCTCGGTTTCATACCTAAAAGTCCATTTGAATCCAAATTCTCAGGTGGTCTCTCTCAGCTGCCCAGCAGCACAGTGAGTACAGCACGAACGATTCGCCTCTGCTCCCACAGCAGAAGAGCCAGGAGGGAAAGCTGGTGCTGGGCCTGTTCAGCACACAATCACCTTTGCATTGGTGCCTCCATCATTGCTTTCACTGCTCACTTTCATACAGGTAAAGCATTTGAATGGAATCAGACCAGAGCCGGCTCTCTGATGCGCAGCAACACAGACAGCACAGAATGAACGTTCGGCATCTGCTTCCACAGCAGAAGGGCCAGGAGGGAATGCTGGTGCTGGGCCTGCTCAGCACACAATCACCTTTGCATTGGTGCCTCCATCGTTGCTTTCACTGCTCACTTTCATACAGGAAAAGCATTTGAATGGAATCAGTCCAGAGCCTGCTCTCTGCTGCGCAGCAATACAGTCAGCACAGAATGAAGAGTGGCATCTGCTCCCACAGCAGAAGGACCAGCAGGGAAAGCTAGTCCTGGGCCTCTTCCGCAAACAGTCAGCTTTGCTACGGTGTCACCATCATTGCAGTCTCTCCTCGGTTTCATACCTAAAAGTCCATTTGAATCCAAATTCTCAGGTGGTGTCTCTCAGCTGCCCAGCAGCACAGTGTGTACAGCACGAACGTTTGGCCTCTGCTCCCACAGCAGAAGAGCCAGGATTGAAAGCTGGTGCTGGACCTGTTCAGCACACAATCCCCTTTACATTGGTGCCTCCATCATTGCTTTCACTGCTCACTTTCATACAAGAAAAGCATTTGAATGGAATCAGTCCAGAGCCTGCTCTCTGCTGCGCAGCAACACAGTTAGAACAGAATGAACAGGGGCATCTGCTCCCACAGCAGAAGCCCCAGCAGGGAAAGCTGGAGCTGGGCCTCTTCAGGACACAGTCAGCATTGCAACGCTGTCACCATCATTGCAGTCTCCCTCGGTTTCATACCTAAAAGTCCATTTGAATCCAAATTCTCAGGTGGTGTCTCTCAGCTGCCCAGCAGCACAGTGAGTACAGCACGAACGTTTGGCCTCTTCTCCCACAGCAGAAGAGCCAGGATTGAAAGCTGGTGCTGGGCCTGTTCAGCACACAGTCACCTCTGCGTCGCTGCCTCCATCATTGCTTTCACTGCTCACTTTCAAACAGGAAAAGCATTTGAATGGAATCAGTCCAGAACCAGCTCTCTGCTGTGCAGAAACACAGTCAGCACAGAATGAACAGTGGCATCTGCTCCCACAGCAGAAGGACCATCAGGGAAACCTGGTTCTGAGCCTCTTCAGCACACAGTCAGCTTTGAAACGGTGTCGCCATCATTGCAGTCTCTCCTCGGTTTCATACCTAAAAGTCCATTTGAATCCAAATTCTCAGGTGGTCTCTCTCAGCTGCCCAGCAGCACAGTGAGTACAGCACGAACGTTTGGCATCTGCTCCCACAGCAGAAGAGCCAGGAGGGAATGATGGTGGTGGGCCTGTTCAGCACAAAATCACCTCTTCATCGGTGCCTCTATCATTGCTTTCACTGCTCACATTCATACAGGAAAAGCATTTGAATGGTATCAGTCCAGAGCCTGCATTCTGCTACTCAGCCAGAGAGTCATCACAGAATGAACAGTGGCATCTGCTCCCACAGCACAGGGACCAGCAGGGAAAGCTGGTGCTGGGCCTCTTCCGCACACAGTCAGCTTTACAACGGTGTCACCATCATTGCAGTCTCTCCTCGGTTTCATACCTAAAAGTCCATTTGAATCCAAATTCTCAGGTGGTCATTCACAGCAGCCCAGCAGCACAGTGAGTACAGCACGAACGTTTGGCCTCTGCTCCCACAGCAGAAGAGCCAGGATTGAAAGCTGGTGCTGGACCTGTTCAGTACACAATCACCTTTGCATCGGTGCCTCCATCATTGCTTTCACTGCTCACTTTCATACAAGAAAAGCATTTGAATGGAATCAGTCGAGAGCCTGCTCTCTGCTGCGCAGCAACACAGTCAGCACAGAAAGAACAGTGGCATCTGCTCCCCAAGCAGAAGGACCAGCAGGGAAAGCTGGTGCTGGGCCTCTTCAGCACACAGTCAGCTTTGCAACGGTGTCACCATCATTGCAGTCTCTCCTCGGTTTCATACCTAAAAGTCCATTTGAATCCAAATTCTCAGGTGGTCTCTCTCAGCTGCCCAGCAGCACAGTGAGTACAGCATGAACGTTTGGCCTCTGCTCCCACAGCAGCAGAGGCATGAGGGAAAGCTGGTGCCTAGCCTGTTCAGCACACAATCACCTCTGCATCGGTGCCTCCATCATTGCTTTCACTTCTCACTTTCATACAGGAAAAGCATTTGAATGGAATCAGTCCAGAGCCTGCTCTCTGCTGCGCCGCAGCACAGCACAGAATTAACAGTTGCATCTGCTCCAACAGCAGAAGGGCCAGCAGGGAAAGCTGGTGCTGGGCCTCTTCAGCACACAGTCAGCTTTGCAACGTTGTCACCATCATTGCAGTCTCCCCTCGGTTTCATACCTAAAAGTTCATTTGAATCCAAATTCTCGGGTGGTCTCACTCAGCTGCCCAGCAGCACAGTGAGTACTGCACAAACGTTTCGCCTCTGGTCCCACAGCAGAAGAGCCAGGAGGGAAAGCTGGTGCTGGGCCTCTTCAGCACACAATCACCTCTGCATCGGTGCCTCCACCATTGCTTTCACTGCTCACTTTCATACAGGAAAAGCATTTGAATGGAATCAGTCCAGAGCCAGCTCTCTGCTGCGCAGCAACACAGTCAGCACAGAATGAACAGTGTCATCTGCTCCCACAGCAGAAGGACCAGCAGGGAAAGCTAGTGCTGGGCCTCTTCAGCACACAAGCAGCTTTGCAACGCTGTCACCATCATTGCAGTCTCTCCTCGGTTTCATACTTAAAAGTCCATTTGAATCCAAATTCTCAGGTGGTCTCTCTCAGCTGCCCAGCAGCTCAGTGAGTACAGCACGAACGTTTGGCCTCTGCTCCCACAGCAGAAGAGGCAGGAGGGAAAGCTGGTGCTGGGCCTGTTCAGTACACAATCACCTTTGCATTGGTGCCTCCATCATTGCTTTCACTGCTCACTTTCATACAGGAAAAGCATTTGAATGGAATCAGTTCCGAACCTGCTCTCTGCTGTGCAGCAACACAGTCAGCACAGCATGAACAGTGGCATCTGCTCCCACAGCAGAAGGACCAGCAGGGAAAGCTAGTGCTGGGCCTCTTCAGCACACAAGCAGCTTTGCAACGGGGTCACCATCATTGCAGTCTCTCCTCGGTTTCATACCTAAAAGTCCATTTGAATCCAAATTCTCAGGTGGTCACTCTCAGCTGCCCAGCAGCACAGTGAGTACAGCACGAACGTTTGGCCTCTGTTCCCACAGCAGAAGAGCCAGGATTGAAAGCTGGTGCTGGGCCTGTTCAGCACACAATCACCTCTGCATCGGTGCCTCCATCGTTGCTTTCGCTGCTCATTTTCATACAGAAACATTGTGTAGTCTGCCTGGAGCCCGGATCAGGGATATCACCAGGGCGCTCCCCAACCTGGTGCGCCCAACAGACTATTACCCGCTGCTGGTCTTCCAGACAGGTGGGGAGGAAGCTGCTTCCCGCAGTCTGAGCGGGATGAAGAAAGACTACGGGGTCTTGGGGCGGATGGTGAAAGAGTCTGGGGCTCAAGTGATCTTCTCCTCTCTCCTTCCATCTTCCACTGATGTGGGAAGGAATGGGAAGATTCAGTTCATGAACAATTGGCTTCGAGACTGGTGCTACAGGCAGGGCTTTGGATTCTTTGATAACGGCTGGTTTTATAGGGCACTAGTCTGGACAATGACAAGTGAGAAAGGTTTGTCTCACAGAGGGAAAAGGATGCTGGGGCACGAATTAGCAGGGCTCATTTGGAGAGCTTTAAACTAGATTCGAAGGGGGATCGGCTTGTAGCTGGGCTTGCCCCAGTGGGGCAGCGCTCCAGAATTAATGAAGACTGGGAGGCCTCCTACAATCCTAGGGTGAAATCGGTGTGCTCAGCTCGCTCCCTGAAATGCCTGTACACCAATGCGCGCAGCATGGGAAATAAGCAGGAGGAGTTGGAAACCTGTGTTAAGTCAGGAGATTATGATCTGGTGGCAATTACAGAGACATGGTGGGACAGCTCACATGACTGGAATATAGTCATGGAAGGCTATGTCCTTTTCAGGAAAGACAGGCCAGCCAGGCGGGGTGGTGGGGTTGCTCTTTATGTGCGGGAGGAACTACAGTGCACCAAGTTCTGTCCAGGGACAGATGATGAGCGAGTTGAGAGTCTGTGGGTGAGAATTAAGGGGCAGGCTGCAGGGGGGATACTGTTGTAGGTGTCTGTTACAGACCACCGGATCAGGGTGAGGAAGTTGACGAGGCCTTCTACAGGCAGCTGAGAGCGGCCTCACAGTCACAGGCTGTGGTCATCGTGGGGGATTTTAACTTCCCTGATGTTTGCTGGAAGGACCACTCGGCAACCCAGCCGCAGTCCAGGAGGTTCCTCCAGTGTATGGATGATAACTTCCTCCTGCAAATGGTGGATGAGCCAACCAGGAGAGGAGCGCTGCTGGATCTCATCCTCACTAACAAGGAGGATCTGGTCGAAGCAGTAAGGGTTGAGGGCTGCCTTGGTTGCAGCGACCACGAGATGGTGGAGTTCAGGATCTTGTGTGGCAGGACTAGTAGAATACCAAGTAGAATTGCAACCCTGGACTTTAGCAGGGCAAACTTTGGCCTTTTCAAGCAATTGCTAGGGGAAATCCCATGGGCAGGGCTGCTTGAAGGTAAAGGGGCCCAAGATAGTTGGTTGACATTCAAGGACTGCTTTTTCCGTGCTCAAGATCGGAGCATCCCGACACGTAGGAAGTCAAGGAAGAGGGCCAAGAGACCTGCGTGGCTAAATAGGGAATTGCTGGGTATGCTCAAGTGGAAGAGGAGAGTTTACAGGTCATGGAAGGAGGGGCTGGCCACTTGGGAGGAATATAAGGCTGCTGCTAGAGGATGTAGGAAGGCAGCTAGGAGGACTAAGGCATCCTTAGAATTAAACCTGGCAAGAAGGGTCAAGGACAGCAAAAAGAGCTTTTTTAAATACATGGCAGACAAAACTAACACCAGAGGCAATGTAGGCCCACTGATGAACGAGATGGGTGCCCTGGTGACAGAAGATAAAGAGATGGCAGAGTTACTGAATGCCTTCTTTGTCTCTGTCTACTCTGCTGTGGGCAGTCCTGAAGAGCCCTGTACCCCTGAGACCTTAGATGAAGTCAGGTCGACGGAGCGGTTTGCCTTAGTCGATGAGGAATGGGTTAGAGACCAGTTGAGCAATCTGGACAACCATAAATCCATGGGTCCAGATGGGATGCACCCGCGGGTGCTGAGGGAACTGGCGGAAGTCATTGCTAGACCATTCTCCATCATCTTTACCAAGTCTTGGGAAACGGGAGAGGTGCCTGAGGACTGGAGGAAAGCAAATGTCACTCCAGTCTTCAAAAAGGGCAAGAAGGAGGACCCGGGTAACTATAGACCGGTCAGCCTCACCTCCATCCCTGGGAAAGTGATGGAACACCTTATCCTTGGTACCACCTTAAGGCATATCAAGGATAAGAAGGTTATGAGGGGCAGTCAACATGGCTTCACCAGGGGGAAATCATGTTTGACCAATCTCTTAGCCTTTTATGAGGAAATAACACGGTGGATGGATGATGGCAGAGCGGTGGATGTGGTCTACCTTGACCTCAGCAAAGCATTTGACACAGTCTCCCACAGCATCCTCACGGCTAAAATGAAGAAGTGTGGACTGGATGATCAGGTAGTGAGGTGGACTGCGAACTGGCTGAAGGAGAGAAGCCAGAGAGTTGTAGTCTATGGGGCTGAGTCTAGTTGGAGGCCTGTAACTAGTGGAGTGCCTCAAGGGTCAGTACTGGGACCGGTATTATTTAATATATTCATCAATGATTTAGATGAGGGAATTGAGTGTACTATCAGCAAGATTGCTGATGACACTAAGCTGGGAGGAGTGGCTGATACGCCAGAAGGCTGTGCTGCCATCCAGCGAGACCTGGATAGGCTGGAGAGTTGGACAGGGAGTAACTTGATGAAATATAACAAGGGAAAGTGTAGAGTCCTGCATCTGGGCAGGAACAACCCCAGGTTCCAGTATAGGTTGGGGAACGACCTGTTAGAGAGCAGTATAGGGGAGAGGAACCTGGGGGTCCTAGTGGACGACAGGATGACCATGAGCCAACACTGTGCCCTTGTGGCTAAGAAGGCCAATGGCATCCTGGGGTGTATTAGAAGGGCGGTGGTTAGTAGGTCGAGAGAGGTCCTCCTTCCCCTCTACTCTGCCCTGGTGAGACCGCATCTGGAGTATTGTGTCCAGTTCTGGGCCCCTCAGTTCAAGAAGGACAGGGAGCTGCTGGAGAGAGTCCAGCGCAGGGCAACGAAGATGATTAGGGGAGTGGAACATCTTCCTTATGAGGAAAGACAGAGGGAGCTGGGTCTCTATAGTTTGGAGAAGAGGAGACTGAGGGGTGACCTTATAAGTGTCTATAAATATATAAAGGGGGAATGTCACGAGGACGGAGCCAGGCTCTACTCAGTGGCAAACAATGATAGGACAAGGGGTAATGGGTACAAACTGGAACACAAGAGGTTCCACTTAAACTTGAGAAGAAACTTCTTCTCAGTGAGGGTGACGGAACACTGCAACAGGCTGCCCAGGGAGGTTGTGGAGTCTCCTTCCCTGGAGACATTCAAAACCCGCCTGGACGCATTCCTGTGTAACATTATCTAGGTGTTCCTGCTCCGGCAGGGGGATTGGACTAGATGATCTTTCGAGGTCCCTTCCAATCTCTAACATACTGTGATACTGTGATACTGTGATACTGAGAAAAGCATTTGAATGGAATCAGTCCAGAACCTGCTCTGTGCTGCGCATCAACACAGTCAGCACAGAACGAACAGTGGCATCTGCTCACACGGCAGAAGGACCAGCTGGGAAAGCTGGTGCTGGGCCTCTTCAGCACACAGTCAGCTTTGCAATGCTGTCACCATCATTGCAGTCTCTCCTCGGTTTCATACCTAAAATTCCATTTGAATCCAAATTCTCAGGTGGTCGTTCTCAGCTGCCCAGCAGCACAGTGAGTACAGCACGAACGTTGGGCCTCTGCTCCAACAGCAGAAGAGCGTGGATTGAAAGCTGGTGGTGGGCCTGTTCAGCACACAATCACCTTTGCATCAGTGCCTCCATCATTACTTTCACTGCTCAATTTCATACAGGAAAAGCATTTGAATGGAATCAGTACATAGCCTGCCCTCTTCTGGCAGCAACACAGTCAGCACAGAATGAACAGTGGCATCTGCTCCCACAGCAGAAGGACCAGCAGGGATACCTGGTGATGGGCCTCTTCAGCACACAGTCAGCTTTGCAACGGTGTCACCATCATTGCAGTCTCTCCTCGGTTTCATACCTAAAAGTCCATTTGAATCCAAATTCTCAGGTGGTCTCTCTCAGCTGCCCAGCAGCATAGTGAGTACAGCACGAACGTTTGGCCTCTGCTCCCACAGCAGAAGAGCCAGGAGGGAAAGCTGGTGCTGGGCCTGTTCAGCACACAATCACCTCTGCATCGGTGCCTCCATCATTGCTTTCACTGCTCACTTTCATACAGGAAAAGCATTTGAATGGAATCAGTCCAGAGCCTGCTCTCTGCTGCGCAGCAACACAGTCAGCACAGAATGAGCAGTGGCATCTGCTCCCACAGCAGAAGGACCGGCAGGGAAAGCTAGTGCTCGGCCTCATCAGCAAGCAAGCAGCTTTGCAGTGGTGTCACCATCTTTGCAGTCTCTCCTCGGTTTCATACCTAAAAGTCCATTTGAATCCAAATTCTCAGGTGGTCTCTCTCAGCTGCCCAGCAGCACAGTGAGTACAGCACGAACGTTTGGCCTCTGCTCCCACAGCAGAAGAGCCAGGAGGGAAAGCTGATGCTGGGCCTGTTCAGCACACAATCCCCTTTACAATGGTGCCTCCATCGATGCTTTCACTGCTCACATTCATACAGGAAAAGCATTTGAATGGAATCAGTCCAGAGACTGTTCTCTGCTGCGCAGCAACACAGTCAGCACAGAATGAACAGTGGCATCTGCTCCAACAGCAGAAGGACCAGCAGGGAAAGCTAGTGCTGGGGCTCTTCAGCACACAGTCACCTTTGCAACAGTGACACCATCATTGCAGTCTCTCCTCGGTTTCATACCTAAAAGTCCATTTGAATCCAAATTCTCAGGTGGTCTCTCTCAGCTGCCCAGCAGCACAGTGAGTACAGCACAAACGTTTGGCCTCTGCTCCCACAGCAGAAGAGACAGGAGGGAAAGCTGATGCTGGGCCTGTTCAGCACACAATCCCCTTTACAATGGTGCCTCCATCGATGCTTTCACTGCTCACATTCATACAGGAAAAGCATTTGAATGGAATCAGTCCAGAGACTGTTCTCTGATGCGCAGCAACACAGTCAGCACAGAATGAACAGTGGCATCTGCTCCAACAGCAGAAGGACCAGCAGGGAAAGCTAGTGCTGGGGCTCTTCAGCACACAGTCACCTTTGCAACAGTGACACCATCATTGCAGTCTCTCCTCGGTTTCATACCTAGAAGTCCATTTGAATCCAAATTCTCCGGTGGTCTCTC
Source organism: Pezoporus flaviventris (assembly GCF_033815535.1). Taxonomy (NCBI): domain Eukaryota; kingdom Metazoa; phylum Chordata; class Aves; order Psittaciformes; family Psittacidae; genus Pezoporus; species Pezoporus flaviventris. Next base: position 60,801 of record NW_026893113.1, on the reverse strand, counting down.
TCAGCTGCCCATCAGCTCAGTGAGTACAGCACGAACGTTTGGCCTCTGCTCCCACAGCAGAAGAGCCAGGATTGAAAGCTGGTGCTGGACCTGCTCAGAGCACAATCACCTTTACATTGGTGCCCCCGTGGTTGCTTTCACTGCTCACTTTCATATAGGAAAAGCATTTGAATGGAATCAGTGAAGAGCCTGCTCTCTGCTGCGCAGCAACACAGCACAGAATGAACAGTGGCATCTGCTCCCACAGCAGAAGGACCAGCAGGGAAAGCTAGTGTTGGGCCTCTTCAGCACACAAGCAGCTTTGCAACGGTGTCACCAACATTGCAGTCTCTCCTCGGTTTCATACCTAAAAGTCCATTTGAATCCAAATTCTCAGGTGGTCCCTCTCAGCTGCCCAGCAGCACAGTGAGTACAGCACGAACGTTTGGCCTCTGCTCCCACAGCAGAAGAGCCAGGACTGAAAGCTGGTGCTGGACCTGTTCAGCACACAATCACCTTTACATTGGTGCCTCCATCGCTGATTTCACTGCTCACTTTCATACAGGAAAAGCATTTGAATGGAATCAGTGCAGAGCCTGCTCTCGGCTGCGCAGCAACACAGTCAGCACAGAATGACCAGTGGCATCTGCTCCCACAGCAGAAGGACCAGCAGGGAAATCTAGTGCTGGGCCTCTTCACCACACAAGCAGCTTTGCAACGGTGTCACCATCATAGCAGTCTCTCCTCGGTTTCATACCTAAAAGTCCATTTGAATCCAAATTCTCAGGTGGTCTCTCTCAGCTGCCCAGCAGCACAGTGAGTACAGCACGAACGTTTGGCCTCTGCTCCCACAGCAGAAGAGCCAGGATTGAAAGCTGGTGCTGGACCTGTTCAGCACACAATCCCCTTTACAATGGTGCCTCCATCGTTGCTTTCACTGCTCACTTTCATACAGGAAAAGCATTTGAATGGAATCAGTCCAGAGCCTGCTCTCTGCTGGCAGCAACACCGCACAGAATGAACAGTGGCATCTGCTCCCACGGCAGTAGGGCCAGCAGGGAAAGCTAGTGCTGGGCCTCTTCAGCACACAAGCAGCTTTGCAACTGTGTCACCATCATTGCAGTCTCTCCTCGGTTTCATACCTAAAAGTCCATTTGAATCCAAATTCTCAGGTGGTCACTCTCAGCTGCCCAGCAGCACAGTGAGTACAGCACGAACGTTTGGCCTCTGCTCCCACAGCAGAAGAGCCAGGGTTGAAAGCTGGTGCTGGACCCGCTCAGCACACAATCACCTTTACATTGGGGCCTCCATCGTTGCTTTCACTGCTCACTTTCATACAGGAAAAGCATTTGAATGGAATCAGTCCTGAGCCTGCTCTCTGCTGGCAGCAACACAGTCAGCACAGAATGAACAGTGGCATCTGCTCCCACAGCAGAAGGACCAGCAGGGAAAGCTAGTGCTGGGCCTCTTCAGCACACAGTCAGCTTTGCAACGGTGTCACCATCATTTCAGTCTCTCCTTGGTTTCATACCTAAAAGTCCATTTGAATCCAAATTCTCAGGTGGTCTCTCTCAGCTGCCCAGCAGCACAGTGAGTACAGCACGAACGTTTGGCCTCTGCTCCCACAGCAGAAGAGCCAGGATTGAAAGCTGGTGCTGGACCTGTTCAGCACACAATCACTTTTACATCGGTGCCTCCATCGTTGCTTTCACTGCTCACATTCATACAGGAAACACGCTTGAATGGAATCAGCCCAGAGGCTGCTCTCTGCTGAGCAGCAACTCAGTCAGCATAGAATGAACGGTGGCATCTGCTCCCACAGCAGAAGGACCAGCAGGGAAAGCTAGTGCTGGGCCTCTTCAGCAAACAAGCAGCTTTGCAACGGTGTCACCATCATTGCAGTCTCTCCTCGGTTTCATACCTAAAAGTCCATTTGAATCCAAATTCTCAGGTGGTCTCTCTCAGCTGCCCAGCAGCACAGTGAGTTCAGCACGAAGGTTTGGCCTCTGCTCCCACAGCAGAAGAGCCAGGATTGAAAGCTGGTGCTGGACCTGTTCAGCACACAATCCCCTTTACATTGGTGCCTCCATCGTTGCTTTCACTGCTCACATTCATTCAGGAAAAGCATTTGAATGGAATCAGTCCAGAGGCTGCTCTCTGCTGCGCAGCAACACAGTCAGCACAGAATGAACAGTGGCAACTGCTCACACGGCAGAAGGACCAGCAGGGAAAGCTAGTGCTGGGCTTCTTCAGCATACAAGCAGCTTTGCAACGGGGTCACCATCATAGCAGTCTCTCCTCGGCTTCATACCTAAAAGTCCATTTGAATCCAAATTCTCAGGTGTCTCAGCTGCCCAGCAGCACAGTGAGTACAGCACGAACGTTTGGCCTCTGCTCCCACAGCAGAAGAGCAAGGATTGAAAGCTGGTGCTGGACCTGTTCAGCACACAATCACCTTTACATTGGTGATTCCATCGTTGCTTTCACTGCTAACACTCATACAGGAAAAGCATTTGAATAGAATCAGTCCAGAGCCTGCTCCCTGCTGTCAGCAAAACAGCACAGAATGAACAGTGGCATCTGCTCACACGGCAGAAGGACCAGCAGGGAAAGCTAGGGCTGTGTCTCTTCAGCACACAAGCAGCTTTGCAACGGGGTCACCATCATTGCAGTCTCTCCTCGGTTTCATACCTAAAAGTCCATTTGAATCCAAATTCTCACGTGGTCTCTCACAGCTGCCCAGCAGCACAGTGAGTTCAGCACGACCATTTGGCCTCTGCTCCCACAGCAGAAGAGCCAGGATTGAAAGCTGGTGCTGGACCTGTTCAGCACACAATCACCTTTACATTGGTGACTCCATCATTGCTTTCACTGCTCACTTTCATACAGGAAAAGCATTTGAATGGAATCAGTCCAGAGCCTGCTCTCTGCAGCGCAGACACACAATCAGTACAGAATGAACAGTGGCATCTGCTCCCACGGCAGAAGGACGAGCAGGGAAAGCTACTCCTGGGCCTCTTCAGAACACAATCTGCTTTGCAACGGTGTCACCATCATTGCAGTCTCTCCTCGGTTTCATACCTAAAAGTCCATTTGAATCCAAATTCTCAGGTGGTGTCTCTCAGCTGCCCAGCAGCACAGTGAGTACAGCACGAACGTTTGGCCTCTGCTCCCACAGCAGAAGAGCCAGGATTGAAAGCTGGTGCTGGACCTGTTCAGCACACAATCACCTTTACATTAGTGCCTCCATCGTTGCTTTCACTGCTCAAATTCATTCAGGAAAAGCATTTGAGTGGAATCAGTGCAGAGGCTGCTCTCTGCTGCGCAGCAACACAGTCAGCACAGAATGAACAGTGGCATCTGCTCCCACGGCAGAAGGACGAGCAAAGAAAGCTAGTGCTGGGCCTCTTCAGCACACAAGGAGCTTTGTAACGGTGTCACCATCATTGCAGTCTCTCCTCGGTTTCATACCTAAAAGTCCATTTGAATCCAAATTCTCAGGTGGTGTCTCTCAGCTGCCCAGCAGCACAGTGAGTACAGCACGAACGTTAGGCCTCTACTCCGACAGCAGAAGAGCCAGGATTGAAAGCTGGTGCTGGACCTGTTCAGCACACAATCCCCTTTACATTGCTGCCTCCATCGTTGCTTTCACTGCTCACTTTCATACAGGAAAAGCATTTGAATGGAATCAGTCCAGAGGCTGCTCTCTGCTGCGCAGCAACACAGTCAGCACAGAATGAACACTGGCATCTGCTCACACGGCAGAAGGACCAGCAGGGAAAGCTAGGGCTGTGTCTCTTCATCACACAAGCAGCTTTGCAACGGGGTCACCATCATTGCAGTCTCTCCTCAGCTTCATACCTAAAGGCCACTTGAATCCGAATTCTCATGTGGTGTCGCTCAGCTGCCCAGCAGCACAGTGAGTACAGCACGAACGTTTGGCCTCTGCTCCCACAGCAGAAGAGCCAGGATTGAAAGCTTGTGCTGGACCTGTTCAGCACACAATCCCCTTTACATTGGTGCCTCCATCGTTGCTTTCACTGCTCACTTTCATACAGGAAAAGCATTTGAATTGAATCAGTCCAGAGCCTGCTCTCTGCTGCGCAGCAACAGAGTCAGCACAGAATGAACAGTGGATACTGCTCGCACACCAGAAGGACCAGCAGGGAAAGCTAGTGCTGGGCTTCTTCAGCACACAAGCAGCTTTGCAACGGGGTCACCATCATTGCAGTCTCTCCTCGGTTTCATACCTAAAAGTCCATTTGAATCCAAATTCTCAGGTGGTCTCAGCTGCCCAGCAGCACAGTGAGTACAGCACGAACGTTTGGCATCTGCTCCCACAGCAGAAGAGCAAGGATTGAAAGCTGGTGCTGGACCTGTTCAGCACACAATCACCTTTACATCGGTGCCTCCATCATTGCTTTCACTGCTCACATTCATACAGGAAAAGCATTTGAATGGAATCAGTCCAGAGCCTGCTCCCTTCTCGCAGCAACACAGCACAGAATGAACAGTGGCATCTGCTCACACGGCAGAAGGACCAGCAGGGAAAGCTAGTGCTGGGCCTCTTCAGCACACAAGCAGATTTGCAACGGTGTCACCATCATTCCAGTCTCTCCTCGGTTTCATCCCTAAAAGTCCATTTGAATCCAAATTCTCAGGTGGTCTCTCTCAGCTGCCCAGCAGCACAGTGAGTACAGCACGAACGTTTGGCCTCTGTTCCCACAGCAGAAGAGCCAGGATTGAAAGCTGGTGCTGGACCTGTTCAGCACACAATCCCCTTTACATTTGTGCCTCCATCCTTGCTTTCACTGCTCACTTTCATACAGGAAAAGCATTTGAATGGAATCAGTCCAGAGCCTGCTCTCTGCTGGCAGCAACACAGCACAGAATGAACAGTGGCATCTGCTCCCACGGCAGAAGGACCAGCAGGGAAAGCTAGGGCTCTGTCTCTTCAGCACACAAGCAGCTTTGCAACCGGGTCACCATCATTGCAGTCTCTCCTCGGTTTCATACCTAAAAGTCCATTTGAATCCAAATTCTCAGGTGGTCTCAGCTGCCCAGCAGCACAGTGAGTACAGCACGAGCGTTTGGCTTCTGCTCCCACAGCAGAAGAGCAAGGATTGAAAGCTGGTGCTGGACCTGTTCAGCATACAATCACCTTTACATTGGTGCCTCCGTCGTTGCTTTCGCTGCTAACACTCATACAGGAAAAGCATTTGAATAGAATCAGTCCAGAGCCTGCTCCCTGCTGGCAGCAACACAGCACAGAATGAACAGTGGCATCTGCTCGCACGGCAGAAGGACCAGCAGGGAAAGCTAGTGCTGTGTCTCTTCAGCACACAAGCAGCTTTGCAACGGGGTCACCAACATTGCAGTCTCTCCTCGGTTTCATACCTAAAAGTCCATTTGAATCCAAATTCTCAGGTGGTCTCTCTCAGCTGCCCAGCAGCACAGTGAGTACAGCACGAACGTTTGGCCTCTGCTCCCACAGCAGAAGAGCCAGGATTGAAAGCTGGTGCTGGACCTGTTCAGCACACAATCACCTTTACATTGGTGCCTCCGTCGTTGCTTTCACTGCTAACACTCATACAGGAAAAGCATTTGAATGGAATCAGTCCAGAGCCTGCTCCCTGCGGAGCAGCAACACAGCACAGAATGAACAGTGGCATCTGCTCACACGGCAGAAGGACCAGCAGGGAAAGCTAGGGCTGGGCTTCTTCAGCACACAAGGAGCTTTGCAACGGCGTCACCATCATTGCAGTCTCTCCTCGGTTTCATACCTAAAAGTCCATTTGAATCCAAATTCTCAGGTGGTCTCAGCTGCCCAGCAGCACAGTGAGTACAGCACGAACGTTTGGCATCTGCTCCCACAGCAGAAGAGCAAGGATTGGAAGCTGGTGCTGGACCTGTTCAGCACACAATCCCCTTTACATTGGGGCCTCCATCGTTGCTTTCACTGCTCACATTCATACAGGAAAAGCATTTGAATGGAATCAGTCCAGAGGCTGCTCTGTGCTGCGCAGCAACAAAATCAGCACAGAATGAACAGTGGCATCTGCTCACACGGCAGAAGGACCAGCAGGGAAAGCTAGTGCTGGGCCTCTTCAGCACACAAGCAGCTTTGCAACGGGGTCACCATCATTGCAGTCTCTCCTCGGTTTCATACCTAAAAGTCCATTTGAATCCAAATTCTCAGGTGGTGTCGCTCAGCTGCCCAGCAGCACAGTGAGAACAGCACGAACGTTTGGCCTCTGCTCCCACAGCAGAAGAGCCAGGATTGAAAGCTGGTGCTGGACCTGTTCAGCACACAATCCCCTTTACATTGGTGCCTCCATCGTTGCTTTCACTGCTCACTTTCATACAGGAAAAGCATTTAAATGGAATCAGTCCAGAGCCTGCTCTCTGTTGCGTAGCAACACAGTCAGCACAGAATGAACAGTGGCATCTGCTCACACAGCAGTAGGACCAGCAGGGAAAGGTAGTGCTGGGCTTCTTCAGCACAGAAGGAGCTTTGCAACGGGGTCACCATCATTGCAGTCTCTCCTCGGTTTCATACCTAAAAGTCCATTTGAATCCAAATTCTCAGGTGGTCTCTCTCAGCTGCCCAGCAGCACAGTGAGTACAGCACGAACGTTTGGCCTCTGCTCCCACAGCAGAAGAGCCAGGATTGGAAGCTGGTGCTGGACCTGTTCAGCACACAATCCCCTTTACATTGGTGCCTCCATCGTTGCTTTCACTGCTCACTTTCATACAGGAAAAGCATTTGAATGGAATCAGTCCAGAGCCTGCTCTCTGCTGGCAGCAACACAGTCAGCACAGAATGAACAGTGGCATCTGCTCACACGGCAGAAGGACCAGCAGGGAAAGCTAGGGCTGGGCTTCTTCAGCACACAAGCAGCTTTGCAACGGAGTCACCATCATTGCAGTCTCTCCTCGGTTTCATACCTAAAAGTCCATTTGAATCCAAATTCTCAGGTGGTGTCTCTCAGCTGCCCAGCAGCACAGTGAGTACAGCACGAACGTTTGGCATCTGCTCCCACAGCAGAAGAGCAAGGATTGAAAGCTGGTGCTGGACCTGTTCAGCACACAATCCCCTTTACATTGGTGCCTCCGTCGTTGCTTTCACTGCTAACACTCATACAGGAAAAGCATTTGAATGGAATCAGTCCAGAGCCTGCTCCCTGCTGGCAGCAACACCGCACAGAATGAACAGTGGATTCTGCTCGCACAGCAGAAGGACCAGCAGGGAAAGCTAGTGCTGGGCTTCTTCAGCACACAAGCAGCTTTGCGATGGGGTCACCATCATTGCAGTCTCTCCTCGGTTTCATACCTAAAAGTCCATTTGAATCCAAATTCTCAGGTGGTTTCAGCTGCCCAGCAGCACAGTGAGTACAGCACGAACGTTTGGCATCTGCTCCCACAGCAGAAGAGCAAGGATTGAAAGCTGGTGCTGGACCTGTTCAGCACACAATCCCCTTTACATTGGTGCCCCCGTCGTTGCTTTCACTGCTCACTTTCATACAGGAAAAGCATTTGAGTGGAATCAGTTCAGAGCCTGCTCTCTGCTGCGCAGCAACACAGTCAGCACAGAATGAACAGTGGATTCTGCTCGCACAGCAGAAGGACCAGCAGGGAAAGCTAGTGCTGGGCTTCTTCAGCACACAAGCAGCTTTGCAACGGTGTCACCATCATTGCAGTCTCTCCTCGGTTTCATACCTAAAAGTCCATTTGAATCCAAATTCTCAGGTGGTCTCTCTCAGCTGCCCAGCAGCACAGTGAGTACAGCACGAACGTTTGGCATCTGCTCCCACAGCAGAAGAGCCAGGATTGAAAGCTGGTGTTGGACATATTCAGCACACAATCACCTTTACATTGGTGCCTCCATCGTTGCTTTCACTGCTAACACTCACACAGGAAAAGCATTTGAATAGAATTAGTCCAGAGCCTGCTCTCTGCTGCGCAGCAACACAGTCAGCACAGAATGAACAGTGGACTCTGCTAACACAGCAGAAGGACCAGCAGGGAAAGCTAGGGCTGTGTCTCTTCAGCACACAAGCAGCTTTGCAACGGGGTCACCATCATTGCAGTCTCACCTCGGTTTCATACCTAAAAGTCCATTTGAATCCAAATTCTCAGGTGGTCTCAGCTACCCAGCAGCACAGTGAGTACAGTACGAACGTTTGGCATCTGCTCCCACAGCAGAAGAGCAAGGATTGAAAGCTGGTGCTGGACCTGTTCAGCACACAATCACCTTTACATTGGGGCCTCCATCCTTGCTTTCACTGCTAACACTCATACAGGAAAAGCATTTGAATGGAATCAGTCCAGAGCCTGCTCCCTGCTGGCAGCAACACAGCACAGAATGAACAGTGGCATCTGCTCACACGGCAGAAGGACCAGCAGGGAAAGCTAGTGCTGTGTCTCTTCAGCACACAAGGAGCTTTGCAACGGGGTCACCATCATTGCAGTCTCTCCTCGGTTTCATACCTAAAAGTCCATTTGAATCCAAATTCTCAGGTGGTCTCAGCTGCCCAGCTGCACAGTGAGTAAGGCACGAACGTTTGGCCTCTGCTCCCACAGCAGAAGAGCCAGGATTGGAAGCTGGTGCTGGACCTGTTCAGCACACAATCCCCTTTACATTGGTGCCACCATCGTTGCTTTCACTGCTCACTTTCATACAGGAAAAGCATTTGAATGGAATCAGTCCAGAGCCTGCTCCCTGCGGAGCAGCAACACAGTCAGCACAGAATGAACAGTGGCATCTGCTCACACGGCAGAAGGACCAGCAGGGAAAGCTAGTGCTGGGCTTCTTCAGCACACAAGCAGCTTTGCAACGGGGTCACCATCATTGCAGTCTCTCCTCGGTTTCATACCTAAAAGTCCATTTGAATCCAAATTCTCAGGTGGTCTCAGCTGCCCAGCAGCACAGTGAGTACAGCACGAACGTTTGGCATCTGCTCCCACAGCAGGAGAACAAGGATTGAAAGCTGGTGCTGGACCTGTTCAGCACACAATCCCCTTTACATTGGTGCCTCCGTCGTTGCTTTCACTGCTAACACTCATACAGGAAAAGCATTTGAATGGAATCAGTCCAGAGCCTGCTCACTGCTGGCAGCAACACAGCACAGAATGAACAGTGGATTCTGCTCGCACAGCAGAAGGACCAGCAGGGAAAGCTAGTGCTGGGCTTCTTCAGCACACAAGCAGCTTTGCAACGGGGTCACCATCATTGCAGTCTCTCCTTTGTTTCATACCTAAAAGTCCATTTGAATCCAAATTCTCAGGTGGTCTCAGCTGCCCAGCAGCACAGTGAGTACAGCACGAACGTTTGGCATCTGCTCCCACAGCAGAAGAGCAAGGATTGAAAGCTGGTGCTGGAACTGTTCAGCACACAATCACCTTTACATTGGGGCCTCCATCCCTGCTTTCACTGCTAACTCTCATACAGGAAAAGCATTTCAATGGATGGAATCAGTCCAGAGCCTGCTCCCTGCTGGCAGCAACACAGTCAGCACAGAATGAACAGTGGATTCTGCTAACACAGCAGAAGGACCAGCAGGGAAAGCTAGTGCTGGGCTTCTTCAGCACACAAGCAGCTTTGCAACGGGGTCACCATCATTGCAGTCTCTCCTCGGTTTCATACCTAAAAGTCCATTTGAATCCAAATTCTCAGGTGGTCTCTCTCAGCTGCCCAGCAGCACAGTGAGTACAGCACGAACGTTTGGCCTCTGCTCCCACAGCAGAAGAGCCAGGATTGAAAGCTGGTGCTGGACCTGTTCAGCACACAATCCCCTTTACATTGGTGCTTCCATCGTTGCTTTCACTGCTCACTTTCATGCAGGAAAAGCATTTGAATGGAATCAGTCCAGAGCCTGCTCTCTGCTGCGCAGCAACACAGTCAGCACAGAATGAACAGTGGATTCTGCTCGCACAGCAGAAGGACCAGCAGGGAAAGCTAGTGCTGGGCTTCTTCAGCACACAAGCAGCTTTGCGACGGGGTCACCATCATTGCAGTCTCTCCTCGGTTTCTAACCTAAAAGTCCATTTGAATCCAAATTCTCAGGTGGTCTCTCTCAGCTGCCCAGCAGCACAGTCAGTACAGCACGAACCTTTGGCATCTGCTCCCACAGCAGAAGAGCCAGGATTGAAAGCTGGTGTTGGACATATTCAGCACACAATCACCTTTACATTGGTGCCTCCATCGTTGCTTTCACTGCTAACACTCATACAGGAAAAGCATTTGAATAGAATCAGTCCAGAGCCTGCTCTCTGCTGCGCAGCAACACAGTCAGCACAGAATGAACAGTGGACTCTGCTAACACAGCAGAAGGACCAGCAGGGAAAGCTAGGGCTGTGTCTCTTCAGCACACAAGCAGCTTTGCAACGGGGTCACCATCATTGCAGTCTCACCTCGGTTTCATGCCTAAAAGTCCATTTGAATCCAAATTCTCAGGTGGTCTCAGCTACCCAGCAGCACAGTGAGGTCAGCACGAACGTTTGGCATCTGCTCCCACAGCAGAAGAGCAAGGATTGAAAGCTGGTGCTGGACCTGTTCAGCACACAATCACCTTTACATTGGGGCCTCCATCCTTGCTTTCACTGCTAACACTCATACAGGAAAAGCATTTGAATGGAATCAGTCCAGAGCCTGCTCTCTGCGGGCAGCAACACAGCACAGAATGAACAGTGGCATCTGCTCACACGGCAGAAGGACCAGCAGGGAAAGCTAAGGCTGTGTCTCTTCAGCACACAAGCAGCTTTGCAACGGGGTCACCATCATTGCAGTCTCTCCTCGGTTTCATACCTAAAAGTCCATTTGAATCCAAATTCTCAGGTGGTCTCAGCTGCCCAGCAGCACAGTGAGTACAGCACGAACGTTTGGCCTCTGCTCCCACAGCAGAAGAGCCAGGATTGAAAGCTGGTGCTGGACCTGTTCAGCACACAATCCCCTTTACATTGGTGCCTCCATCGTTGCTTTCACTGCTCACTTTCATACAGGAAAAGCATTTGAATGGAATCAGTCCAGAGCCTGCTCTCTGCTGCGCAGCAACACAGTCAGCACAGAATGAACAGTGGATTCTGCTCGCACAGCAGAAGGACCAGCAGGGAAAACTAGTGCTGGGCTTCTTCACCACACAAGCAGCTTTGCAACGGGGTCACCATCATTGCAGTCTCTCCTCGGTTTCATACCTAAAAGTCCATTTGAATCCAAATTCTCAGGTGGTGTCTCTCAGCTGCCCAGCAGCACAGTGAGTACAGCACGAACCTTTGGCATCTGCTCACACAGCAGAAGAGCAAGGATTGAAAGCTGGTGCTGGACCTGTTCAGCACACAATCCCCTTTACATTGGTGCCTCCATCGTTGCTTTCACTGCTAACACTCATACAGGAAAAGCATTTGAATGGAATCAGTCCAGAGCCTGCTCTCTGCTGCGCAGCAACACAGTCAGCACAGAATCAACAGTGGCATTTGCTCATACGGCAGAAGGACCAGCAGGGAAAGCTAGTGCTGGGCTTCTTCAGCACACGAGCAGCTTTGCAACGGGGTCACCATCATTGCAGTCTCTCCTCGGTTTCATACCTAAAAGTCCATTTGAATCCAAATTCTCAGGTGGTCTCTCTCAGCTGCCCAGCAGCACAGTGAGTACAGCACGAACGTTTGGCATCTGCTCCCACAGCAGAAGAGCAAGGATTGAAAGCTGGTGCTGGACCTGTTCAGCACACAATCCCCTTTACATTGGTGCCTCCATCGTTGCTTTCACTGCTCACTTTCATACAGGAAAAGCATTTGAATTGAATCAGTCCAGAGCCTGCTCTCTGCTGCGCAGCAACACATTCAGCACAGAATGAACAGTGGATTCTGCTCGCACAGCAGAAGGACCAGCAGGGAAAGCTAATGCTGGGCTTCTTCAGCACACAAGCACCTTTGCAACGGGGTCACCATCATTGCAGTCTCTCCTTTGTTTCATACCTAAAAGTCCATTTGAATCCAAATTCTCAGGTGGTGTCGCTCAGCTGCCCAGCAGCACAGTGACTACAGCACAAACATTTGGCCTCTGCTCCCGCAGCAGAACAGCCAGGATTGAAAGCTGGTGCTGGACCTGTTCAGCAAACAATCCCCTTTACATTGGTGCCACCATCGTTGCTTTCACTGCTCACTTTCATACAGGAAAAGCATTTGAATGGAATCAGTCCAGAGCCTGCTCTCTGCTGCGCAGCAACACAGGCAGCACAGAATGAAGAGTGGCATCTGCTCCCACAGCAGTAGGACCAGCAGGAAAAGCTAGTACTGGGCCTCTTCAGCACACAAATAGCTTTGCAACGGTGTCACCATCATTGCAGCCTCTCCTCGGTTTCATACCTAAAACTCCATTTGAATCCAAATTCTCAGGTGGTTATTCTCAGCTGCCCAGCAGCACAGTGAGTACAGCACGAACGTTTGGCATCTGCTCCCACAGCAGAAGAGCAAGGATTGAAAGCTGGTGCTGGACCTGTTCAGCACACAATCACCTTTACATTGGTGCCTCCATCGTTGCTTTCACTGCTCACTTTCATACAGGAAAAGCATTTGAATAGAATCAGTACAGAGCCTGCTCCCTGTTGGCAGCAACACAGGCCAGAATGAACAGTGGCATCTGCTCACACGGCAGAAGGACCAGCAGGGAAAGCTAGTGCTGGGTCTCTTCAGCACACAAGCAGCTTTGCAACGGGGTCACCATCATTGCAGTCTCTCCTCGGTTTCATACCTAAAAGTCCATTTGAATCCAAATTCTCAGGTGGTCTCAGCTGCCCAGCAGCACAGTGAGTACAGCACGAACGTTTGGCATCTGCTCCCACAGCAGAAGAGCAAGTATTGAAAGCTGGTGCTGGACCTGTTCAGCACACAATCACCTTTACATTGGTTCCTCCATCGTTGCTTTCACTGCTCACTTTCATACAGGAAAAGCATTTGAATGGAATCAGTCCAGAGCCTGCTCCCTGCTGGCAGCAACACAGCACAGAATGAACAGTGGCATCTGCTCACACGGCAGAAGGACCAGCAGGGAAAGCTAGTGCTGGGCCTCTTCAGCACACAAGGAGCTTTGCAACGGGGTCACCATCATTGCAGTCTCTCCTCGGTTTCATACCTAAAAGTCCATTTGAATCCAAATTCTCAGGTGGTGTCTCTCAGCTGCCCAGCCGCACAGTTAGTACAGCACGAACGTTTGGCCTCTGCTCCCACAGCAGAAGAGCAAGGATTGAAAGCTGGTGCTGGACCTGTTCAGCACACAATCCCCTTTACATTGGTGCCTCCATCGTTGCTTTCACTGCTCACTTTCATACAGGAAAAGCATTTGAATGGAATCAGTCCAGAGCCTGCTCTCTGCTACGCAGCAACATAGTCAGCACAGAATGAACAGTGGATTCTGCTCACACGGCAGAAGGACCAGCAGGGAAAGCTAGGGCTCTGTCTCTTCAGCACACAAGCAGCTTTGCAACGGTGTCACCATCATTGCAGTCTCTCCTCGGTTTCATACCTAAAAGTCCATTTGAATCCGAATTCTCAGGTGGTCTCAGCTGCCCAGCAGCACAGTGAGTACAGCACGAACGTTTGGCATCTGCTCCCACAGCAGAAGAGCAAGGATTGAAAGCTGGTGCTGGACCTGTTCAGCACACAATCACCTTTACATCGGTGCCTCCATCGTTGCTTTCACTGCTAACACTCATACAGGAAAAGCATTTGAATGGAATAAGTCCAGAGCCTGCTTCCTTCTCGCAGCAACACAGCACAGAATGAACAGTGGCATCTGCTCACACGGCAGAAGGACCAGCAGGGAAAGCTAGAGCTGTGTCTCTTCAGCACACAAGGAGCTTTGCAACGGGGTCACCATCATTGCAGTCTCTCCTCGGTTTCATCCCTAAAAGTCCATTTGAATCCAAATTCTCAGGTGGTCTCTCTCAGCTGCCCAGCAGCACAGTGAGTACAGCACGAACCTTTGGCATCTGCTCCCACAGCAGAAGAGCCAGGATTGAAAGCTGGTGCTGGACCTGTTCAGCACACAATCACCTTTACATTGGTGCCTCCATCGTTGCTTTCACTGCTAACACTCATACAGGAAAAGCATTTGAATGGAATCAGTCCAGAGCCTGCTCCCTTCTCGCAGCAACACAGCACAGAATGAACAGTGGCATCTGCTCACACGGCAGAAGGACCAGCAGGGAAAGATAGGGCTGTGTCTCTTCAGCACACAAGGAGCTTTGCAACGGGGTCACCATCATTGCAGTCTCTCCTCGCTTTCATACCTAAAAGTCCATTTGAATCCAAATTCTCAGGTGGTCTCTCTCAGCTGCCCAGCAGCACAGTGAGTACAGCACGAACGTTTGGCCTCTGCTCCCGCAGCAGAAGAGCAAGGATTGAAAGCTGGTGCTGGACCTGTTCAGCACACAATCACCTTTACATTGGTGCCTCCATCGTTGCTTTCACTGCTCACTTTCATACAGGAAAAGCATTTGAATGAAATCAGTCCAGAGCCTGCTCTCTGCTGCGCAGGAACACAGTCAGCACAGAATGAACAGTGGCATCTGCTCACACGGCAGAAGGACCAGCTGGGAAAGCTAGTGCTGGGCTTCTTCAGCACACAAGCAGCTTTGCAACGGGGTCACCATCATTGCAGTCTCTCCTCGGTTTCATACCTAAAAGTCCATTTGAATCCAAATTCTCAGCTGGTCTCTCTCAGCTGCCCAGCAGCACAGTGAGTACAGCACGAACGTTTGGCATCTGCTCCCACAGCAGAAGAGCAAGGATTGAAAGCTGGTGCTGGACCTGTTCAGCACACAATCACCTTTATATTGGGGCCTCCATCCTTGCTTTCACTGCTCACTTTCATACAGGAAAAGCATTTGAATGGAATCAGTCCAGAGCCTGCTCCCTTCTCGCAGCAACACAGCACAGAATGAACAGTGGCATCTGCTCACACGGCAGAAGGACCAGCAGGGAAAGATAGGGCTGTGTCTCTTCAGCACACAAGGAGCTTGCAACGGGGTCACCATCATTGCAGTCTCTCCTCGCTTTCATACCTAAAAGTCCATTTGAATCCAAATTCTCAGGTGGTCTCTCTCAGCTGCCCAGCAGCACAGTCAGTACAGCACGAACGTTTGGCATCTGCTCCCACAGCAGAAGAGCAAGGATTGAAAGCTGGTGCTGGACCTGTTCAGCACACAATCACCTTTATATTGGGGCCTCCATCCTTGCTTTCACTGCAAACACTCATACAGGAAAAGCATTTGAATGGAATCAGTCCAGAGCCTGCTCCCTTCTCGCAGCAACACAGCACAGAATGAACAGTGGATTCTGCTCGCACGGCAGAAGGACC
Source organism: Pezoporus flaviventris (assembly GCF_033815535.1). Lineage (NCBI taxonomy): Eukaryota > Metazoa > Chordata > Aves > Psittaciformes > Psittacidae > Pezoporus > Pezoporus flaviventris. Next base: position 45,467 of record NW_026893113.1, on the reverse strand, counting down.
AGCAGGGAAAGCTAGTGCTGGGCTTCTTCAGCACACAAGCAGCTTTGCAACGGGGTCACCATCATTGCAGTCTCTCCTCGGTTTCATACCTAAAAGTCCATTTGAATCGAAATTCTCAGGTGGTCTCAGCTGCCCAGCCGCACAGTGAGTACAGCACGAACGTTTGGCATCTGCTCCCACAGCAGAAGAGCAAGGATTGAAAGCTGGTGCTCGACCTGTTCAGCACACAATCCCCTTTACATTGGTGCCTCCGTCGTTGCTTTCACTGCTAACACTCATACAGGAAAAGCATTTGAATGGAATCAGTCCAGAGCCTGCTCCCTGCTGGCAGCAACACCGCACACAATGAACAGTGGATTCTGCTCGCACAGCAGAAGGACCAGCAGGGAAAGATAGTGCTGGGTTTCTTCAGCACACAAGGAGCTTTGCAACGGGGTCACCATCATTGCAGTCTCTCCTCGGTTTCATACCTAAAAGTCCATTTGAATCCAAATTCTCAGGTGGTCTCTCTCAGCTGCCCAGCAGCACAGTGAGTACAGCACGAACGTTTGGCATCTGCTCCCACAGCAGAAGAGCAAGGATTGAAAGCTGGTGCTGGACCTGTTCAGCACACAATCACCTTTACATTGGTGCCTCCATCGTTGCTTTCCCTGCTAACACTTTCATACAGGAAAAGCATTTGAATGAAATCAGTCCAGAGCCTGCTCTCTGCTGCGCAGGAACACAGTCAGCACAGAATGAACAGTGGCATCTGCTCACACGGCAGAAGGACCAGCAGGGAAAGCTAGGGCTGGGCTTCTTCAGCACACAAGCAGCTTTGCAACGGGGTCACCATCATTGCAGTCTCTCCTCGGTTTCATACCTAAAAGTCCATTTGAATCCAAATTCTCAGGTGGTCTCTCTCAGCTGCCCAGCAGCACAGTGAGTACAGCACGAACGTTTGGCATCTGCTCCCACAGCAGAAGAGACAGGATTGAAAGCTGGTGCTGGACCTGTTCAGCACACAATCCCCTTTACATTGGTGCCTCCGTCGTTGCTTTCACTGCTAACACTCATACAGCAAAAGCATTTGAATGGAATCAGGCCAGAGCCTGCTCCCTGCTGGCAGCAACACAGCACAGAATGAACAGGGGCATCTGCTCACACGGCAGAAGGACCAGCAGGGAAAGATAGGGCTGTGTCTCTTCAGCACACAAGGAGCTTTGTAACGGGGTCACCATCATTGCAGTCTCTCCTCGGTTTCATACCTAAAAGTCCATTTGAATCCAAATTCTCAGGTGGTCTTTCTCAGCTGCCCAGCAGCACAGTGAGTACAGCACGAACGTTTGGCATCTGCTCCCACAGCAGAAGAGCAAGGATTAAAAGCTGGTGCTGGACCTGTTCAGCACACAATCACCTTTACATTGGTGCCTCCATCGTTGTTTTCACTGCTCACTTTCATACAGGAAAAGCATTTGAATGGAATCAGTCCAGAGCCTGCTCCCTGCTGGCAGCAACACCGTACAGAATGAACAGTGGATTCTGCTCGCACAGCAGAAGGACCAGCAGGGAAAGCTAGTGCTGGGCTTCTTCAGCACACAAGAAGCTTTGCAACGGGGTCACCATCATTGCAGTCTCTCCGCGGTTTCATACCTAAAAGTCCATTTGAATCCAAATTCTCAGGTGGTCTCTCTCAGCTGCCCAGCAGCACAGTGAGCACAGCACGAACGTTTGGCCTCTGCTCCCACAGCTGAGGAGCCAGGATTGGAAGCTGGTGCTGGACCTGTTCAGCACACAATCCCCTTTACATTGGTGCCTCCATCGTTGCTTTCACTGCTCACTTTCATACAGGAAAAGCATTTGAATGGAATCAGTCCAGAGGCTGCTCTCTGCTGCGCAGCAACACAGTCAGCACAGAATCAACAGTGGCATTTGCTCACACGGCAGAAGGACCAGCAGGGAAAGCTAGGGCTGGGCTTCTTCAGCACACAAGCAGCTTTGCAACGGGGTCACCATCATTGCAGTCTCTCCTCGGTTTCATACCTAAAAGTCCATTTGAATCCAAATTCTCAGGTGGTCTCTCTCAGCTGCCCAGCAGCACAGTGAGTACAGCACGAACGTTTGGCATCTGCTCCCACAGCAGAAGAGCAAGGATTGAAAGCTGGTGCTGGACCTGTTCAGCACACAATCACCTTTACATTGGTGCCTCCATCGTTGCTTTCACTGCTAACACTCATACAGGAAAAGCATTTGAATGGAATCAGTCCAGAGCCTGCTCTGTGCTGGCAGCAACACAGCACAGAATGAACAGTGGCATCTGCTCACACGGCAGAAGGACCAGCAGGGAAAGATAGGGCTGTGTCTCTTCAGCACACAAGGAGCTTTGCAACGGGGTCACCATCATTGCAGTCTCTCCTCGGTTTCATACCTAAAAGTCCATTTGAATCCAAATTCTCAGGTGGTCTCTCTCAGCTGCCCAGCAGCACAGTGAGTACAGCACGAACTTTTGGCCTCTGCTCCCGCAGCAGAAGAGCAAGGATTGAAAGCTGGTGCTGGACCTGTTCAGCACACAATCCCCTTTACATTGGTGCCTCCATCGTTGCTTTCACTGCTCACTTTCATACAGGAAAAGCATTTGAATGAAATCAGTCCAGAGCCTGCTCTCTGCTGCGCAGGAACACAGTAAGCACAGAATGAACAGTGGCATCTGCTCACACGGCAGAAGGACCAGCAGGGAAAGCTAGTGCTGGGCTTCTTCAGAACACAAGCAGCTTTGCAACGGGGTCACCATCATTGCAGTCTCTCCTCGGTTTCATACCTAAAAGTCCATTTGAATCCAAATTCTCAGGTGGTCTCTCTCAGCTGCCCAGCAGCACAGTGAGTACAGCACGAACGTTTGGCATCTGCTCCCACAGCAGAAGAGCAAGGATTGAAAGCTGGTGCTGGACCTGTTCAGCACACAATCACCTTTACATTGGTGCCTCCATCGTTGCTTTCACTGCTCACTTTCATACAGGAAAAGCATTTGAATGGAATCAGTCCAGAGCCTGCTCCCTTCTCGCAGCAACACAGCACAGAATGAACAGTGGCATCTGCTCACACGGCAGAAGGACCAGCAGGGAAAGATAGGGCTTGTCTCTTCAGCACACAAGGAGCTTGCAACGGGGTCACCATCATTGCAGTCTCTCCTCGGTTTCATACCTAAAAGTCCATTTGAATCCAAATTCTCAGGTGGTCTCTCTCAGCTGCCCAGCAGCACAGTGAGTACAGCACGAACGTTTGGCCTCTGCTCCCACAGCAGAAGAGCCATAATTGAAAGCTGGTGCTGGACCTGTTCAGCACACAATCACCTTTATATTGGGGCCTCCATCCTTGCTTTCACTGCAAACACTCATACAGGAAAAGCATTTGAATGGAATCAGTCCAGAGCCTGCTCCCTTCTCGCAGCAACACAGCACAGAATGAACAGTGGATTCTGCTCGCACGGCAGAAGGACCAGCAGGGAAAGCTAGTGCTGGGCTTCTTCAGCACACAAGCAGCTTTGCAACGGGGTCACCATCATTGCAGTCTCTCCTCGGTTTCATACCTAAAAGTCCATTTGAATCCAAATTCTCAGGTGGTCTCAGCTGCCCAGCAGCACAGTGAGTACAGCACGAACGTTTGGCATCTGCTCCCACAGCAGAAGAGCAAGGATTGAAAGCTGGTGCTCGACCTGTTCAGCACACAATCCCCTTTACATTGGTGCCTCCGTCGTTGCTTTCACTGCTAACACTCATACAGGAAAAGCATTTGAATGGAATCAGTCCAGAGCCTGCTCCCTGCTGGCAGCAACACCGCACAGAATGAACAGTGGATTCTGCTCGCGCAGCAGAAGGACCAGCAGGGAAAGCTAGTGCTGGGTTTCTTCAGCACACAAGGAGCTTTGCAACGGGGTCACCATCATTGCAGTCTCTCCTCGGTTTCATACCTAAAAGTCCATTTGAATCCAAATTCTCAGGTGGTCTCTCTCAGCTGCCCAGCAGCACAGTGAGTACAGCACGAACGTTTGGCATCTGCTCCCACAGCAGAAGAGCAAGGATTGAAAGCTGGTGCTGGACCTGTTCAGCACACAATCACCTTTACATTGGTGCCTCCATCGTTGCTTTCCCTGCTAACACTTTCATACAGGAAAAACATTTGAATGAAATCAGTCCAGAGCCTGCTCTCTGCTGCGCAGCAACACAGTCAGCACAGAATGAACAGTGGCATCTGCTCACACGGCAGAAGGACCAGCAGGGAAAGCTAGTGCTGGGCTTCTTCAGCACACAAGCAGCTTTGCAACGGGGTCACCATCATTGCAGTCTCTCCTCGGTTTCATACCTAAAAGTCCATTTGAATCCAAATTCTCAGGTGGTCTCTCTCAGCTGCCCAGCAGCACAGTGAGTACAGCACGAACGTTTGGCATCTGCTCCCACAGCAGAAGAGCAAGGATTGAAAGCTGGTGCTGGACCTGTTCAGCACACAATCCCCTTTACATTGGTGCCTCCGTCGTTGCTTTCACTGCTAACACTCATACAGGAAAAGCATTTGAATGGAATCAGTCCAGAGCCTGCTACCTGCTGGCAGCAACACAGCACAGAATGAACAGGGGCATCTGCTCACACGGCAGAAGGACCAGCAGGGAAAGATAGGGCTGTGTCTCTTCAGCACACAAGGAGCTTTGTAACGGGGTCACCATCATTGCAGTCTCTCCTCGGTTTCATACCTAAAAGTCCATTTGAATCCAAATTCTCAGGTGGTCTTTCTCAGCTGCCCAGCAGCACAGTGAGTACAGCACGAACGTTTGGCATCTGCTCCCACAGCAGAAGAGCAAGGATTAAAAGCTGGTGCTGGACCTGTTCAGCACACAATCACCTTTACATTGGTGCCTCCATCGTTGTTTTCACTGCTCACTTTCATACAGGAAAAGCATTTGAATGGAATCAGTCCAGAGCCTGCTCCCTGCTGGCAGCAACACCGTACAGAATGAACAGTGGATTCTGCTCGCACAGCAGAAGGACCAGCAGGGAAAGCTAGCGCTGGGCTTCTTCAGCACACAAGGAGCTTTGCAACGGGGTCACCATCATTGCAGTCTCTCCGCGGTTTCATACCTAAAAGTCCATTTGAATCCAAATTCTCAGGTGGTCTCTCTCAGCTGCCCAGCAGCACAGTGAGCACAGCACGAACGTTTGGCCTCTGCTCCCACAGCTGAGGAGCCAGGATTGGAAGCTGGTGCTGGACCTGTTCAGCACACAATCCCCTTTACATTGGTGCCTCCATCGTTGCTTTCACTGCTCACTTTCATACAGGAAAAGCATTTGAATGGAATCAGTCCAGAGGCTGCTCTCTGCTGCGCAGCAACACAGTCAGCACAGAATCAACAGTGGCATTTGCTCACACGGCAGAAGGACCAGCAGGGAAAGCTAGGGCTGGGCTTCTTCAGCACACAAGGAGCTTTGCAACGGGGTCACCATCATTGCAGTCTCTCCTCGGTTTCATACCTAAAAGTCCATTTGAATCCAAATTCTCAGGTGGTCTCTCTCAGCTGCCCAGCAGCACAGTGAGTACAGCACGAACGTTTGGCATCTGCTCCCACAGCAGAAGAGCAAGGATTGAAAGCTGGTGCTGGACCTGTTCAGCACACAATAACCTTTACATTGGTGCCTCCATCGTTGCTTTCACTGCTAACACTTTCATACAGGAAAAGCATTTGAATGAAATCAGTCCAGAGCCTGCTCTCTGCTGCGCAGGAACACAGTCAGCACAGAATGAACAGTGGCATCTGCTCACACGGCAGAAGGACCAGCAGGGAAAGCTAGTGCTGGGCTTCTTCAGCACACAAGCAGCTTTGCAACGGGGTCACCATCATTGCAGTCTCTCCTCGGTTTCATACCTAAAAGTCCATTTGAATCCAAATTCTCAGGTGGTCTCTCTCAGCTGCCCAGCAGCACAGTGAGTACAGCACGAACGTTTGGCATCTGCTCCCACAGCAGAAGAGACAGGATTGAAAGCTGGTGCTGGACCTGTTCAGCACACAATCCCCTTTACATTGGTGCCTCCGTCGTTGCTTTCACTGCTAACACTCATACAGGAAAAGCATTTGAATGGAATCAGTCCAGAGCCTGCTCCCTGCTGGCAGCAACACCGCACAGAATGAACAGTGGATTCTGCTCGCACAGCAGAAGGACCAGCAGGGAAAGCTAGTGCTGGGCTTCTTCAGCACACAAGCAGCTTTGCAACGGGGTCACCATCATTGCAGTCTCTCCTCGGTTTCATACCTAAAAGTCCATTTGAATCCAAATTCTCAGGTGGTCTCTCTCAGCTGCCCAGCAGCACAGTGAGTACAGCACGAACGTTTGGCCTCTGCTCCCACAGCAGAAGAGCCAGGATTGAAAGCTGGTGCTGGACCTGTTCAGCACACAATCCCCTTTACATTGGTGCCTCTATCGTTGCTTTCACTGCTCACTTTCATACAGGAAAAGCATTTGAATGGAATCAGTCCAGAGGCTGCTCTCTGCTGGCAGCAACACAGCACAGAATGAACAGTGGCATCTGCTCACACGGCAGAAGGACCAGCAGGGAAAGCTAGTGCTGGGCTTCTTCAGCACACAAGCAGCTTTGCAACGGGGTCACCATCATTGCAGTCTCTCCTCGGTTTCATACCTAAAAGTCCATTTGAATCCAAATTCTCAGGTGGTCTCAGCTGCCCAGCAGCACAGTGAGTACAGCACGAACCTTTGGCATCTGCTCCCACAGCAGAAGAGCAAGGATTGAAAGCTGGTGCTGGACCTGTTCAGCACACAATCACCTTTACATTGGGGCCTCCATCCTTGCTTTCACTGCTAACACTCATACAGGAAAAGCATTTGAATGGAATCAGTCCAGAGCCTGCTCCCTGCTGGCAGCAACACAGCACAGAATGAACAGGGGCATCTGCTCACACGGCAGAAGGACCAGCAGGGAAAGATAGGGCTGTGTCTCTTCAGCACACAAGGAGCTTTGTAACGGGGTCACCATCATTGCAGTCTCTCCTCGGTTTCATACCTAAAAGTCCATTTGAATCCAAATTCTCAGGTGGTCTTTCTCAGCTGCCCAGCAGCACAGTGAGTACAGCACGAACGTTTGGCATCTGCTCCCACAGCAGAAGAGCAAGGATTAAAAGCTGGTGCTGGACCTGTTCAGCACACAATCACCTTTACATTGGTGCCTCCATCGTTGTTTTCACTGCTCACTTTCATACAGGAAAAGCATTTGAATGGAATCAGTCCAGAGCCTGCTCCCTGCTGGCAGCAACACCGTACAGAATGAACAGTGGATTCTGCTCGCACAGCAGAAGGACCAGCAGGGAAAGCTAGTGCTGGGCTTCTTCAGCACACAAGGAGCTTTGCAACGGGGTCACCATCATTGCAGTCTCTCCGCGGTTTCATACCTAAAAGTCCATTTGAATCCAAATTCTCAGGTGGTCTCTCTCAGCTGCCCAGCAGCACAGTGAGCACAGCACGAACGTTTGGCCTCTGCTCCCACAGCTGAGGAGCCAGGTTTGGAAGCTGGTGCTGGACCTGTTCAGCACACAATCCCCTTTACATTGGTGCCTCCATCGTTGCTTTCACTGCTCACTTTCATACAGGAAAAGCATTTGAATGGAATCAGTCCAGAGGCTGCTCTCTGCTGCGCAGCAACACAGTCAGCACAGAATCAACAGTGGCATTTGCTCACACGGCAGAAGGACCAGCAGGGAAAGCTAGGGCTGGGCTTCTTCAGCACACAAGCAGCTTTGCAACGGGGTCACCATCATTGCAGTCTCTCCTCGGTTTCATACCTAAAAGTCCATTTGAATCCAAATTCTCAGGTGGTCTCTCTCAGCTGCCCAGCAGCACAGTGAGTACAGCACGAACGTTTGGCATCTGCTCCCACAGCAGAAGAGCAAGGATTGAAAGCTGGTGCTGGACCTGTTCAGCACACAATCACCTTTACATTGGTGCCTCCATCGTTGCTTTCACTGCTAACACTCATACAGGAAAAGCATTTGAATGGAATCAGTCCAGAGCCTGCTCCCTTCTCGCAGCAACACAGCACAGAATGAACAGTGGCATCTGCTCACACGGCAGAAGGACCAGCAGGGAAAGATAGGGCTGTGTCTCTTCAGCACACAAGGAGCTTTGCAACGGGGTCACCATCATTGCAGTCTCTCCTCGGTTTCATACCTAAAAGTCCATTTGAATCCAAATTCTCAGGTGGTCTCTCTCAGCTGCCCAGCAGCACAGTGAGTACAGCACGAACTTTTGGCCTCTGCTCCCGCAGCAGAAGAGCAAGGATTGAAAGCTGGTGCTGGACCTGTTCAGCACACAATCCCCTTTACATTGGTGCCTCCATCGTTGCTTTCACTGCTCACTTTCATACAGGAAAAGCATTTGAATGAAATCAGTCCAGAGCCTGCTCTCTGCTGCGCAGGAACACAGTAAGCACAGAATGAACAGTGGCATCTGCTCACACGGCAGAAGGACCAGCAGGGAAAGCTAGTGCTGGGCTTCTTCAGCACACAAGCAGCTTTGCAACGGGGTCACCATCATTGCAGTCTCTCCTCGGTTTCATACCTAAAAGTCCATTTGAATCCAAATTCTCAGGTGGTCTCTCTCAGCTGCCCAGCAGCACAGTGAGTACAGCACGAACGTTTGGCATCTGCTCCCACAGCAGAAGAGCCAGGATTGAAAGCTGGTGCTGGACCTGTTCAGCACACAATCACCTTTACATTGGTGCCTCCGTCGTTGCTTTCACTGCTCACTTTCATACAGGAAAAGCATTTGAATGGAATCAGTCCAGAGCCTGCTCCCTTCTCGCAGCAACACAGCACAGAATGAACAGTGGCATCTGCTCACACGGCAGAAGGACCAGCAGGGAAAGATAGGGCTTGTCTCTTCAGCACACAAGGAGCTTGCAACGGGGTCACCATCATTGCAGTCTCTCCTCGGTTTCATACCTAAAAGTCCATTTGAATCCAAATTCTCAGGTGGTCTCTCTCAGCTGCCCAGCAGCACAGTCAGTACAGCACGAACGTTTGGCCTCTGCTCCCACAGCAGAAGAGCCATAATTGAAAGCTGGTGCTGGACCTGTTCAGCACACAATCACCTTTATATTGGGGCCTCCATCCTTGCTTTCACTGCAAACACTCATACAGGAAAAGCATTTGAATGGAATCAGTCAAGAGCCTGCTCCCTTCTCGCAGCAACACAGCACAGAATGAACAGTGGATTCTGCTCGCACAGCAGAAGGACCAGCAGGGAAAGCTAGTGCTGGGCTTCTTCAGCACACAAGCAGCTTTGCAACGGGCTCACCATCATTGCAGTCTCTCCTCGGTTTCATACCTAAAAGTCCATTTGAATCCAAATTCTCAGGTGGTCTCAGCTGCCCAGCAGCACAGTGAGTACAGCACGAACGTTTGGCATCTGCTCCCACAGCAGAAGAGCAAGGATTGAAAGCTGGTGCTCGACCTGTTCAGCACACAATCCCCTTTACATTGGTGCCTCCGTCGTTGCTTTCACTGCTAACACTCATACAGGAAAAGCATTTGAATGGAATCAGTCCAGAGCCTGCTCCCTGCTGGCAGCAACACAGCACAGAATGAACAGGGGCATCTGCTCACACGGCAGAAGGACCAGCAGGGAAAGATAGGGCTGTGTCTCTTCAGCACACAAGGAGCTTTGTAACGGGGTCACCATCATTGCAGTCTCTCCTCGGTTTCATACCTAAAAGTCCATTTGAATCCAAATTCTCAGGTGGTCTTTCTCAGCTGCCCAGCAGCACAGTGAGTACAGCACGAACGTTTGGCATGTGCTCCCACAGCAGAAGAGCAAGGATTAAAAGCTGGTGCTGGACCTGTTCAGCACACAATCACCTTTACATTGGTGCCTCCATCGTTGTTTTCACTGCTCACTTTCATACAGGAAAAGCATTTGAATGGAATCAGTCCAGAGCCTGCTCCCTGCTGGCAGCAACACCGTACAGAATGAACAGTGGATTCTGCTCGCACAGCAGAAGGACCAGCAGGGAAAGCTAGCGCTGGGCTTCTTCAGCACACAAGGAGCTTTGCAACGGGGTCACCATCATTGCAGTCTCTCCGCGGTTTCATACCTAAAAGTCCATTTGAATCCAAATTCTCAGGTGGTCTCTCTCAGCTGCCCAGCAGCACAGTGAGCACAGCACGAACGTTTGGCCTCTGCTCCCACAGCTGAGGAGCCAGGATTGGAAGCTGGTGCTGGACCTGTTCAGCACACAATCCCCTTTACATTGGTGCCTCCATCGTTGCTTTCACTGCTCACTTTCATACAGGAAAAGCATTTGAATGGAATCAGTCCAGAGGCTGCTCTCTGCTGCGCAGCAACACAGTCAGCACAGAATCAACAGTGGCATTTGCTCACACGGCAGAAGGACCAGCAGGGAAAGCTAGGGCTGGGCTTCTTCAGCACACAAGGAGCTTTGCAACGGGGTCACCATCATTGCAGTCTCTCCTCGGTTTCATACCTAAAAGTCCATTTGAATCCAAATTCTCAGGTGGTCTCTCTCAGCTGCCCAGCAGCACAGTGAGTACAGCACGAACGTTTGGCATCTGCTCCCACAGCAGAAGAGCAAGGATTGAAAGCTGGTGCTGGACCTGTTCAGCACACAATCACCTTTACATTGGTGCCTCCATCGTTGCTTTCACTGCTAACACTCATACAGGAAAAGCATTTGAATGGAATCAGTCCAGAGCCTGCTCCCTTCTCGCAGCAACACAGCACAGAATGAACAGTGGCATCTGCTCACACGGCAGAAGGACCAGCAGGGAAAGATAGGGCTGTGTCTCTTCAGCACACAAGGAGCTTTGCAACGGGGTCACCATCATTGCAGTCTCTCCTCGGTTTCATACCTAAAAGTCCATTTGAATCCAAATTCTCAGGTGGTCTCTCTCAGCTGCCCAGCAGCACAGTGAGTACAGCACGAACGTTTGGCCTCTGCTCCCGCAGCAGAAGAGCAAGGATTGAAAGCTGGTGCTGGACCTGTTCAGCACACAATCCCCTTTACATTGGTGCCTCCATCGTTGCTTTCTCTGCTCACTTTCATACAGGAAAAGCATTTGAATGAAATCAGTCCAGAGCCTGCTCTCTGCTGCGCAGGAACACAGTCAGCACAGAATGAACAGTGGCATCTGCTCACACGGCAGAAGGACCAGCAGGGAAAGCTAGGGCTGGGCTTCTTCAGCACACAAGCAGCTTTGCAACGGGGTCACCATCATTGCAGTCTCTCCTCGGTTTCATACCTAAAAGTCCATTTGAATCCAAATTCTCAGGTGGTCTCTCTCAGCTGCCCAGCAGCACAGTGAGTACAGCACGAACGTTTGGCATCTGCTCCCACAGCAGAAGAGCAAGGATTGAAAGCTGGTGCTGGACCTGTTCAGCACACAATCACCTTTACATTGGTGCCTCCATCGTTGCTTTCACTGCTCACTTTCATACAGGAAAAGCATTTGAATGGAATCAGTCCAGAGCCTGCTCCCTTCTCGCAGCAACACAGCACAGAATGAACAGTGGCATCTGCTCACACGGCAGAAGGACCAGCAGGGAAAGATAGGGCTTGTCTCTTCAGCACACAAGGAGCTTGCAACGGGGTCACCATCATTGCAGTCTCTCCTCGGTTTCATACCTAAAAGTCCATTTGAATCCAAATTCTCAGGTGGTCTCTCTCAGCTGCCCAGCAGCACAGTCAGTACAGCACGAACGTTTGGCCTCTGCTCCCACAGCAGAAGAGCCATAATTGAAAGCTGGTGCTGGACCTGTTCAGCACACAATCACCTTTACATTGGTGCCTCCATCGTTGCTTTCACTGCTCTCTTTCGTACAGGAAAAGCATTTGAATGGAATCAGTCCAGAGCCTGCTCCCTTCTCGCAGCAACACAGCACAGAATGAACAGTGGAATCTGCTCACACGGCAGAAGGACCAGCAGGGAAAGATAGGGCTGTGTCTCTTCAGCACACAAGGAGCTTGCAACGGGGTCACCATCATTGCAGTCTCTCCTCGGTTTCATACCTAAAAGTCCATTTCAATCCAAATTCTCAGGTGGTCTCTCTCAGCTGCCCAGCAGCACAGTGAGTACAGCACGAACGTTTGGCCTCTGCTCCCACAGCAGAAGAGCCAGGATTGGAAGCTGGTGCTGTACCTGTTCAGCACACAATCCCCTTTACATTGGTGCCTCCATCGTTGCTTTCACTGCTCACATTCATACAGGAAAAGCATTTGAATGGAATCAGTCCAGAGCCTGCTCTCTGCTGGCAGCAACACAGCACAGAATGAACAGTGGCATCTGCTCACACGGCAGAAGGACCAGCAGGGAAAGCTAGGGCTGTGTCTCTTCAGCACACAAGCAGCTTTGCAACGGGGTCACCATCATTGCAGTCTCTCCTCGGTTTCATACCTAAAAGTCCATTTGAATCCAAATTCTCAGGTGGTCTCTCTCAGCTGCCCAGCAGCACAGTGAGTACAGCACGAACATTTGGCATCTGCTCCCACAGCAGAAGAGCAAGGATTGAAAGCTGGTGCTGGACCTGTTCAGCACACAATCACCTTTATATTGGGGCCTCCATCCTTGCTTTCACTGCAAACACTCATACAGGAAAAGCATTTGAATGGAATCAGTCCAGAGCCTGCTCCCTTATCGCAGCAACACAGCACAGAATGAACAGTGGATTCTGCTCGCACGGCAGAAGGACCAGCAGGGAAAGCTAGTGCTGGGCTTCTTCAGCACACAAGCAGCTTTGCAACGGGGTCACCATCATTGCAGTCTCTCCTCGGTTTCATACCTAAAAGTCCATTTGAATCCAAATTCTCAGGTGGTCTCAGCTGCCCAGCAGCACAGTGAGTACAGCACGAACGTTTGGCATCTGCTCCCACAGCAGAAGAGCAAGGATTGAAAGCTGGTGCTCGACCTGTTCAGCACACAATCCCCTTTACATTGGTGCCTCCGTCGTTGCTTTCACTGCTAACACTCATACAGGAAAAGCATTTGAATGGAATCAGTCCAGAGCCTGCTCCCTGCTGGCAGCAACACCGCACAGAATGAACAGTGGATTCTGCTCGCGCAGCAGAAGGACCAGCAGGGAAAGCTAGTGCTGGGTTTCTTCAGCACACAAGGAGCTTTGCAACGGGGTCACCATCATTGCAGTCTCTCCTCGGTTTCATACCTAAAAGTCCATTTGAATCCAAATTCTCAGGTGGTCTCTCTCAGCTGCCCAGCAGCACAGTGAGTACAGCACGTACGTTTGGCATCTGCTCCCACAGCAGAAGAGCAAGGATTGAAAGCTGGTGCTGGACCTGTTCAGCACACAATCACCTTTACATTGGTGCCTCCATCGTTGCTTTCCCTGCTAACACTTTCATACAGGAAAAGCATTTGAATGAAATCAGTCCAGAGCCTGCTCTCTGCTGCGCAGGAACACAGTCAGCACAGAATGAACAGTGGCATCTGCTCACACGGCAGAAGGACCAGCAGGGAAAGCTAGTGCTGGGCTTCTTCAGCACACAAGCAGCTTTGCAACGGGGTCACCATCATTGCAGTCTCTCCTCGGTTTCATACCTAAAAGTCCATTTGAATCCAAATTCTCAGGTGGTCTCTCTCAGCTGCCCAGCAGCACAGTGAGTACAGCACGAACGTTTGGCATCTGCTCCCACAGCAGAAGAGCAAGGATTGGAAGCTGGTGCTGGACCTGTTCAGCACACAATCACCTTTACATTGGTGCCTCCATCCTTGCTTTCACTGCTCACTTTCATACAGGAAAAGCATTTGAATGGAATCAGTCCAGAGGCTGCTCTCTGCTGGCAGCAACACAGCACAGAATGAACAGTGGCATCTGCTCACACGGCAGAAGCATCATCAGGGAAAGCTAGTGCTCTGCTTCTTCAGCACACCAGCAGCTTTGCAACGTGGTCACCATCATTGCAGTCTCTCCTCGGTTTCATACCTAAAAGTCCTTTTGAATCCAAATTCTCAGGTGGTCTCTCTCAGCTACCCAGCAGCACAGTGTGTACAGCACGAACGTTTGGCATCTGCTCCCACAGCAGAAGAGCAAGGATTGAAAGCTGGTGTTGGACCTGTTCAGCACACAATCCCCTTTACATTGGTGCCTCCATCGTTGCTTTCACTGCTCACTTTCATACAGGAAAAGCATTTGAATGAAATCAGTCCAGAGCCTGCTCTCTGCTGCGCAGGAACACAGTCAGCACAGAATGAACAGTGGCATCTGCTCACACGGCAGAAGGACCAGCAGGGAAAGATAGTGCTGAGCTTCTTCAGCACACAAGGAGCTTTGCAACGGGGTCACCATCATTGCAGTCTCTCCTCGGTTTCATACCTAAAAGTCCATTTGAATCCAAATTCTCAGGTGGTCTCAGCTGCCCAGCAGCACAGTGAGTACAGCACGAACGTTTGGCATCTGCTCCCACAGCAGAAGAGCAAGGATTGAAAGCTGGTGCTGGACCTGTTCAGCACACAATCCCCTTTACATTGGTGCCTCCATCGTTGCTTTCACTGCTAACTCTCATACAGGAAAAGCATTTGAATGGAATCAGTCCAGAGCCTGCTCCCTGCTGGCAGCAACACAGCACAGAATGAACAGTGGCATCTGCTCACACGGCAGAAGGACCAGCAGGGAAAGATAGGGCTGTGTCTCTTCAGCACACAAGGAGCTTTGCAACGGGGTCACCATCATTGCAGTCTCTCCTCGGTTTCATACCTAAAAGTCCATTTGAATCCAAATTCTCAGGTGGTCTCTCTCAGCTGCCCAGCAGCACAGTGAGTACAGCATGAACGTTTGGCATCTGCTCCCACAGCAGAAGAGCAAGGATTGAAAGCTGGTGCTGGACCTGTTCAGCACACAATCACCTTTACATTGGTGCCTCCATCCTTGCTTTCACTGCTCACTTTCATACAGGAAAAGCATTTGAATGGAATCAGTCCAGAGCCTGCTCTGTGCTGGCAGCAACACAGCACAGAATGAACAGTGGCATCTGCTCACACGGCAGAAGCATCATCAGGGAAAGCTAGGGCTCTGCTTCTTCAGCACACAAGCAGCTTTGCAACGGGGTCACCATCATTGCAGTCTCTCCTCGGTTTCATACCTAAAAGTCCTTTTGAATCCAAATTCTCACGTGGTCTCTCTCAGCTACCCAGCAGCACAGTCAGTACAGCACGAACGTTTGGCATCTGCTCCCACAGCAGAAGAGCAAGGATTGAAAGCTGGTGCTGGACCTGTTCAGCACACAATCACCTTTACATTGGTGCCTCCATCGTTGCTTTCACTGCTCACTTTCATACAGGAAGAGCATTTGAATGGAATCAGTCCAGAGACTGCTCTCTGCTGCGCAGCAACACAGTCAGCACAGAATCAACAGTGGCATTTGCTCACACGGCAGAAGGACCAGCAGGGAAAGCTAGTGCTGGGCTTCTTCAGCACACAAGCAGCTTTGCAACGGGGTCACCATCATTGCAGTCTCTCCTCGGTTTCATACCTAAAAGTCCATTTGAATCCAAATTCTCAGGTGGTCTCTCTCAGCTGCCCAGCAGCACAGTGAGTACAGTACGAACGTTTGGCATCTGCTCCCACAGCAGAAGAGCAAGGATTGAAAGCTGGTGCTGGACCTGTTCAGCACACAATCCCCTTTACATTGGTGCCTCCATCGTTGCTTTCAAAGCTAACACTCATACAGGAAAAGCATTTGAATGGAATCAGTCCAGAGCCTGCCCCCTGCTGGCAGCAACACAGCACAGAATGAACAGTGGCATCTGCTCACACGGCAGAAGGACCAGCAGGGAAAGATAGGGCTGTGTCTCTTCAGCACACAAGGAGCTTTGCAACGGGGTCACCATCATTGCAGTCTCTCCTCGGTTTCATACCTAAAAGTCCATTTGAATCCAAATTCTCAGGTGGTCTCTCTCAGCTGCCCAGCAGCACAGTGAGTACAGCACGAACGTTTGGCATCTGCTCCCACAGCAGAAGAGCAAGGATTGAAAGCTGGTGCTGGACCTGTTCAGCACACAATCACCTTTACATTGGTGCCTCCATCCTTGCTTTCACTGCTCACTTTCATACAGGAAAAGCATTTGAATGGAATCAGTCCAGAGCCTGCTCTCTGCTGGCAGCAACACAGCACAGAATGAACAGTGGCATCTGCTCACAGGGCAGAAGCATCATCAGGGAAAGCTAGTGCTCTGCTTCTTCAGCACACAAGCAGCTTTGCAACGGGGTCACCATCATTGCAGTCTCTCCTCGGTTTCATACCTAAAAGTCCATTTGAATCCAAATTCTCAGGTGGTCTCAGCTGCCCAGCAGCACAGTGAGTACAGCACGAACGTTTGGCATCTGCTCCCACAGCAGAAGAGCAAGGATTGAAAGCTGGTGCTGGACCTGTTCAGCACACAATCTCCTTTACATTGGTGCCTCTGTCGTAGCTTTCACTGCTAACACTCATACAGGAAAAGCATTTGAATGGAATCAGTCCAGAGCCTGCTCCCTACTGGCAGCAACACCGCACGGAATGAACAGTGGATTCTGCTCGCACAGCAGAAGGACCAGCAGGGAAAGCTAGTGCTGGGCTTCTTCAGCACACAAGCAGCTTTGCAACGGGGTCACCATCATTGCAGTCTCTCCTCGGTTTCATACCTAAAAGTCCATTTGAATCCAAATTCTCAGGTGGTCTCTCTCAGCTGCCCAGCAGCACAGTGAGTACAGCACGAACGTTTGGCCTCTGCTCCCACAGCAGAAGAGCCAGGATTGGAAGCTGGTGCTGGACCTGTTCAGCACACAATCACCTTTACATTGGTGCCTCCATCCTAGCTTTCACTGCTCACTTTCATACAGGAAAAGCATTTGAATGGAATCAGTCCAGAGCCTGCTCTCTGCTGCGCAGCAACACAGTCAGCACAGAATGAACAGTGGCATTTGCTCCCAGAGCAGAAGGACCAGCAGGGAAAGCTAGTGCTGGGCTTCTTCAGCACACAAGGAGCTTTGCAACGGGGTCACCATCATTGCAGTCTCTCCTCGGTTTCATACCTAAAAGTCCATTTGAATCCAAATTCTCAGGTGGTCTCTCTCAGCTGCCCAGCAGCACAGTGAGTACAGCACGAACGTTTGGCATATGCTCCCACAGCAGAAGAGCAAGGATTGAAAGCTGGTGCTGGACCTGTTCAGCACACAATCCCCTTTACATTGGTGCCTCCATCCTTGCTTTCACTGCTCACTTTCATACAGGAAAAGCATTTGAATGGAATCAGTCCAGAGGCTGCTCTCTGCTGGCAGCAACACAGCACAGAATGAACAGTGGCATCTGCTCACAGGGCAGAAGCATCATCAGGGAAAGCTAGTGCTCGGCTTCTTCAACACACAAGCAGCCTTGCAAGGGGGTCACCATCATTGCAGTCTCTCCTCGGTTTCATACCTAAAAGTCCTTTTGAATCCAAATTCTCAGGTGGTCTCTCTCAGCTGCCCAGCAGCACAGTGAGTACAGCACGAACGTTTGGCATCTGCTCCCGCAGCAGAAGAGCAAGGATTGAAAGCTGGTGTTGGACCTGTTCAGCACACAATCACCTTTACATTGGTGCCTCCATCGTTGCTTTCACTGCTCACTTTCATACAGGAAAAGCATTTGAATGAAATCAGTCCAGAGCCTGCTCTCTGCTGCGCAGCAACACAGTCAGCACAGAATGAACAGTGGCATCTGCTCACACGGCAGAAGGACCAGCAGGGAAAGCTAGTGCTGGGCTTCTTCAGCACACAAGGAGCTTTGCAATGGGGTCACCATCATTGCAGTCTCTCCTCGGGTTCATACCTAAAAGTCCATTTGAATCCAAATTCTCAGGTGGTCTCAGCTGCCCAGCAGCACAGTGAGTACAGCACGAACGTTTGGCATCTGCTCCCACAGCAGAAGAGCCAGGATTGAAAGCTGGTGCTGGACCTGTTCAGCACACAATCCCCTTTACATTGGTGCCTCCGTCGTTGCTTTCACTGCTAACACTCATACAGGAAAAGCATTTGAATGGAATCAGTCCAGAGCCTGCTCCCTGCTGGCAGCAACACCGCACAGAATGAACTGTGGATTCTGCTCGCACAGCAGAAGGACCAGCAGGGAAAGCTTGTGCTGGGCTTCTTCAGCACACAAGGTGCTTTACAACGGGGTCACCATCATTGCAGTCTCTCCTCGGTTTCATACCTAAAAGTCCTTTTGAATCCAAATTCTCAGGTGGTCTCTCTCAGCTGCCCAGCAGCACAGTGAGTACAGCACGAACATGTGGCATCTGCTCCCACAGCAGAAGAGCAAGGATTGAAAGCTGGTGTTGGACCTGTTCAGCACACAATCACCTTTACATTGGTGCCTCCATCGTTGCTTTCACTGCTCACTTTCATACAGGAAAAGCATTTGAATGAAATCAGTCCAGAGCCTGCTCTCTGCTGCGCAGCAACACAGTCAGCACAGAATGAACAGTGGACTCAGCTAACACATCAGAAGGACCAGCAGGGAAAGGTAGGGCTGTGTCTCTTCAGCACACATGCAGCTTTGCAACGGGGTCACCATCATTGCAGTCTCTCCTCGGTTTCATACCTAAAAGTCCATTTGAATCCAAATTCTCAGGTGGTCTACCTCAGCTGCCCAGCAGCACAGTGAGTACAGCACGAACGTTTGGCATCTGCTCCCACAGCAGAAGAGCAAGGATTGAAAGCTGGTGCTGGACCTGTTCAGCACACAATCCCCTTTACATTGGTGCCTCCATCGTTGCTTTCAATACTAACTTTCATACAAGAAAAGCATTTGAATGGAATCAGTCCAGAGCCTGCTCTCTGCTGCGCAGCAACACAGTCAGCTCAGAATGAACAGTGGATTCTGCTCGCACAGCAGAAGGACCAGCAGGGAAAGCTAGTGCTGGGCTTCTTCAGCACACAAGGAGCTTTGCAACGGGGTCACCATCATTGCAGTCTCTCCTCGGTTTCATACCTAAAAGTCCATTTGAATCCAAATTCTCAGGTGGTCTCTCTCAGCTGCCCAGCAGCACAGTGAGTACAGCACGAACGTTTGGCATCTGCTCCCACAGCAGAAGAGCAAGGATTGAAAGCTGGTGCTGGACCTGTTCAGCACACAATCACCTTTACATTGGTGCCTCCATCGTTGCTTTCACTGCTAACACTCATACAGGAAAAGCATTTGAATGGAATCAGTCCAGAGCCTGCTCCCTTCTCGCAGCAACACAGCACAGAATGAACAGTGGCATCTGCTCACACGGCAGAAGGACCAGCAGGGAAAGATAGGGCTGTGTCTCTTCAGCACACAAGGAGCTTTGCAACGGGGTCACCATCATTGCAGTCTCTCCTCGGTTTCATACCTAAAAGTCCATTTGAATCCAAATTCTCAGGTGGTCTCTCTCAGCTGCCCAGCAGCACAGTGAGTACAGCACGAACGTTTGGCCTCTGCTCCCGCAGCAGAAGAGCAAGGATTGAAAGCTGGTGCTGGACCTGTTCAGCACACAATCCCCTTTACATTGGTGCCTCCATCGTTGCTTTCTCTGCTCACTTTCATACAGGAAAAGCATTTGAATGAAATCAGTCCAGAGCCTGCTCTCTGCTGCGCAGGAACACAGTCAGCACAGAATGAACAGTGGCATCTGCTCACACGGCAGAAGGACCAGCAGGGAAAGCTAGGGCTGGGCTTCTTCAGCACACAAGCAGCTTTGCAACGGGGTCACCATCATTGCAGTCTCTCCTCGGTTTCATACCTAAAAGTCCATTTGAATCCAAATTCTCAGGTGGTCTCTCTCAGCTGCCCAGCAGCACAGTGAGTACAGCACGAACGTTTGGCATCTGCTCCCACAGCAGAAGAGCAAGGATTGAAAGCTGGTGCTGGACCTGTTCAGCACACAATCACCTTTACATTGGTGCCTCCATCGTTGCTTTCACTGCTCACTTTCATACAGGAAAAGCATTTGAATGGAATCAGTCCAGAGCCTGCTCCCTTCTCGCAGCAACACAGCACAGAATGAACAGTGGCATCTGCTCACACGGCAGAAGGACCAGCAGGGAAAGATAGGGCTTGTCTCTTCAGCACACAAGGAGCTTGCAACGGGGTCACCATCATTGCAGTCTCTCCTCGGTTTCATACCTAAAAGTCCATTTGAATCCAAATTCTCAGGTGGTCTCTCTCAGCTGCCCAGCAGCACAGTCAGTACAGCACGAACGTTTGGCCTCTGCTCCCACAGCAGAAGAGCCATAATTGAAAGCTGGTGCTGGACCTGTTCAGCACACAATCACCTTTACATTGGTGCCTCCATCGTTGCTTTCACTGCTCTCTTTCGTACAGGAAAAGCATTTGAATGGAATCAGTCCAGAGCCTGCTCCCTTCTCGCAGCAACACAGCACAGAATGAACAGTGGAATCTGCTCACACGGCAGAAGGACCAGCAGGGAAAGATAGGGCTGTGTCTCTTCAGCACACAAGGAGCTTGCAACGGGGTCACCATCATTGCAGTCTCTCCTCGGTTTCATACCTAAAAGTCCATTTCAATCCAAATTCTCAGGTGGTCTCTCTCAGCTGCCCAGCAGCACAGTGAGTACAGCACGAACGTTTGGCCTCTGCTCCCACAGCAGAAGAGCCAGGATTGGAAGCTGGTGCTGTACCTGTTCAGCACACAATCCCCTTTACATTGGTGCCTCCATCGTTGCTTTCACTGCTCACATTCATACAGGAAAAGCATTTGAATGGAATCAGTCCAGAGCCTGCTCTCTGCTGGCAGCAACACAGCACAGAATGAACAGTGGCATCTGCTCACACGGCAGAAGGACCAGCAGGGAAAGCTAGGGCTGTGTCTCTTCAGCACACAAGCAGCTTTGCAACGGGGTCACCATCATTGCAGTCTCTCCTCGGTTTCATACCTAAAAGTCCATTTGAATCCAAATTCTCAGGTGGTCTCTCTCAGCTGCCCAGCAGCACAGTGAGTACAGCACGAACATTTGGCATCTGCTCCCACAGCAGAAGAGCAAGGATTGAAAGCTGGTGCTGGACCTGTTCAGCACACAATCACCTTTATATTGGGGCCTCCATCCTTGCTTTCACTGCAAACACTCATACAGGAAAAGCATTTGAATGGAATCAGTCCAGAGCCTGCTCCCTTATCGCAGCAACACAGCACAGAATGAACAGTGGATTCTGCTCGCACGGCAGAAGGACCAGCAGGGAAAGCTAGTGCTGGGCTTCTTCAGCACACAAGCAGCTTTGCAACGGGGTCACCATCATTGCAGTCTCTCCTCGGTTTCATACCTAAAAGTCCATTTGAATCCAAATTCTCAGGTGGTCTCAGCTGCCCAGCAGCACAGTGAGTACAGCACGAACGTTTGGCATCTGCTCCCACAGCAGAAGAGCAAGGATTGAAAGCTGGTGCTCGACCTGTTCAGCACACAATCCCCTTTACATTGGTGCCTCCGTCGTTGCTTTCACTGCTAACACTCATACAGGAAAAGCATTTGAATGGAATCAGTCCAGAGCCTGCTCCCTGCTGGCAGCAACACCGCACAGAATGAACAGTGGATTCTGCTCGCGCAGCAGAAGGACCAGCAGGGAAAGCTAGTGCTGGGTTTCTTCAGCACACAAGGAGCTTTGCAACGGGGTCACCATCATTGCAGTCTCTCCTCGGTTTCATACCTAAAAGTCCATTTGAATCCAAATTCTCAGGTGGTCTCTCTCAGCTGCCCAGCAGCACAGTGAGTACAGCACGTACGTTTGGCATCTGCTCCCACAGCAGAAGAGCAAGGATTGAAAGCTGGTGCTGGACCTGTTCAGCACACAATCACCTTTACATTGGTGCCTCCATCGTTGCTTTCCCTGCTAACACTTTCATACAGGAAAAGCATTTGAATGAAATCAGTCCAGAGCCTGCTCTCTGCTGCGCAGGAACACAGTCAGCACAGAATGAACAGTGGCATCTGCTCACACGGCAGAAGGACCAGCAGGGAAAGCTAGTGCTGGGCTTCTTCAGCACACAAGCAGCTTTGCAACGGGGTCACCATCATTGCAGTCTCTCCTCGGTTTCATACCTAAAAGTCCATTTGAATCCAAATTCTCAGGTGGTCTCTCTCAGCTGCCCAGCAGCACAGTGAGTACAGCACGAACGTTTGGCATCTGCTCCCACAGCAGAAGAGCAAGGATTGGAAGCTGGTGCTGGACCTGTTCAGCACACAATCACCTTTACATTGGTGCCTCCATCCTTGCTTTCACTGCTCACTTTCATACAGGAAAAGCATTTGAATGGAATCAGTCCAGAGGCTGCTCTCTGCTGGCAGCAACACAGCACAGAATGAACAGTGGCATCTGCTCACACGGCAGAAGCATCATCAGGGAAAGCTAGTGCTCTGCTTCTTCAGCACACCAGCAGCTTTGCAACGTGGTCACCATCATTGCAGTCTCTCCTCGGTTTCATACCTAAAAGTCCTTTTGAATCCAAATTCTCAGGTGGTCTCTCTCAGCTACCCAGCAGCACAGTGTGTACAGCACGAACGTTTGGCATCTGCTCCCACAGCAGAAGAGCAAGGATTGAAAGCTGGTGTTGGACCTGTTCAGCACACAATCCCCTTTACATTGGTGCCTCCATCGTTGCTTTCACTGCTCACTTTCATACAGGAAAAGCATTTGAATGAAATCAGTCCAGAGCCTGCTCTCTGCTGCGCAGGAACACAGTCAGCACAGAATGAACAGTGGCATCTGCTCACACGGCAGAAGGACCAGCAGGGAAAGATAGTGCTGAGCTTCTTCAGCACACAAGGAGCTTTGCAACGGGGTCACCATCATTGCAGTCTCTCCTCGGTTTCATACCTAAAAGTCCATTTGAATCCAAATTCTCAGGTGGTCTCAGCTGCCCAGCAGCACAGTGAGTACAGCACGAACGTTTGGCATCTGCTCCCACAGCAGAAGAGCAAGGATTGAAAGCTGGTGCTGGACCTGTTCAGCACACAATCCCCTTTACATTGGTGCCTCCATCGTTGCTTTCACTGCTAACTCTCATACAGGAAAAGCATTTGAATGGAATCAGTCCAGAGCCTGCTCCCTGCTGGCAGCAACACAGCACAGAATGAACAGTGGCATCTGCTCACACGGCAGAAGGACCAGCAGGGAAAGATAGGGCTGTGTCTCTTCAGCACACAAGGAGCTTTGCAACGGGGTCACCATCATTGCAGTCTCTCCTCGGTTTCATACCTAAAAGTCCATTTGAATCCAAATTCTCAGGTGGTCTCTCTCAGCTGCCCAGCAGCACAGTGAGTACAGCATGAACGTTTGGCATCTGCTCCCACAGCAGAAGAGCAAGGATTGAAAGCTGGTGCTGGACCTGTTCAGCACACAATCACCTTTACATTGGTGCCTCCATCCTTGCTTTCACTGCTCACTTTCATACAGGAAAAGCATTTGAATGGAATCAGTCCAGAGCCTGCTCTGTGCTGGCAGCAACACAGCACAGAATGAACAGTGGCATCTGCTCACACGGCAGAAGCATCATCAGGGAAAGCTAGGGCTCTGCTTCTTCAGCACACCAGCAGCTTTGCAACGTTGTCACCATCATTGCAGTCTCTCCTCGGTTTCATACCTAAAAGTCCTTTTGAATCCAAATTCTCACGTGGTCTCTCTCAGCTACCCAGCAGCACAGTCAGTACAGCACGAACGTTTGGCATCTGCTCCCACAGCAGAAGAGCAAGGATTGAAAGCTGGTGCTGGACCTGTTCAGCACACAATCACCTTTACATTGGTGCCTCCATCGTTGCTTTCACTGCTCACTTTCATACAGGAAGAGCATTTGAATGGAATCAGTCCAGAGACTGCTCTCTGCTGCGCAGCAACACAGTCAGCACAGAATCAACAGTGGCATTTGCTCACACGGCAGAAGGACCAGCAGGGAAAGCTAGTGCTGGGCTTCTTCAGCACACAAGCAGCTTTGCAACGGGGTCACCATCATTGCAGTCTCTCCTCGGTTTCATACCTAAAAGTCCATTTGAATCCAAATTCTCAGGTGGTCTCTCTCAGCTGCCCAGCAGCACAGTGAGTACAGTACGAACGTTTGGCATCTGCTCCCACAGCAGAAGAGCAAGGATTGAAAGCTGGTGCTGGACCTGTTCAGCACACAATCCCCTTTACATTGGTGCCTCCATCGTTGCTTTCAAAGCTAACACTCATACAGGAAAAGCATTTGAATGGAATCAGTCCAGAGCCTGCCCCCTGCTGGCAGCAACACAGCACAGAATGAACAGTGGCATCTGCTCACACGGCAGAAGGACCAGCAGGGAAAGATAGGGCTGTGTCTCTTCAGCACACAAGGAGCTTTGCAACGGGGTCACCATCATTGCAGTCTCTCCTCGGTTTCATACCTAAAAGTCCATTTGAATCCAAATTCTCAGGTGGTCTCTCTCAGCTGCCCAGCAGCACAGTGAGTACAGCACGAACGTTTGGCATCTGCTCCCACAGCAGAAGAGCAAGGATTGAAAGCTGGTGCTGGACCTGTTCAGCACACAATCACCTTTACATTGGTGCCTCCATCCTTGCTTTCACTGCTCACTTTCATACAGGAAAAGCATTTGAATGGAATCAGTCCAGAGCCTGCTCTCTGCTGGCAGCAACACAGCACAGAATGAACAGTGGCATCTGCTCACAGGGCAGAAGCATCATCAGGGAAAGCTAGTGCTCTGCTTCTTCAGCACACAAGCAGCTTTGCAACGGGGTCACCATCATTGCAGTCTCTCCTCGGTTTCATACCTAAAAGTCCATTTGAATCCAAATTCTCAGGTGGTCTCAGCTGCCCAGCAGCACAGTGAGTACAGCACGAACGTTTGGCATCTGCTCCCACAGCAGAAGAGCAAGGATTGAAAGCTGGTGCTGGACCTGTTCAGCACACAATCTCCTTTACATTGGTGCCTCTGTCGTAGCTTTCACTGCTAACACTCATACAGGAAAAGCATTTGAATGGAATCAGTCCAGAGCCTGCTCCCTACTGGCAGCAACACCGCACGGAATGAACAGTGGATTCTGCTCGCACAGCAGAAGGACCAGCAGGGAAAGCTAGTGCTGGGCTTCTTCAGCACACAAGCAGCTTTGCAACGGGGTCACCATCATTGCAGTCTCTCCTCGGTTTCATACCTAAAAGTCCATTTGAATCCAAATTCTCAGGTGGTCTCTCTCAGCTGCCCAGCAGCACAGTGAGTACAGCACGAACGTTTGGCCTCTGCTCCCACAGCAGAAGAGCCAGGATTGGAAGCTGGTGCTGGACCTGTTCAGCACACAATCACCTTTACATTGGTGCCTCCATCCTAGCTTTCACTGCTCACTTTCATACAGGAAAAGCATTTGAATGGAATCAGTCCAGAGCCTGCTCTCTGCTGCGCAGCAACACAGTCAGCACAGAATGAACAGTGGCATTTGCTCCCAGAGCAGAAGGACCAGCAGGGAAAGCTAGTGCTGGGCTTCTTCAGCACACAAGGAGCTTTGCAACGGGGTCACCATCATTGCAGTCTCTCCTCGGTTTCATACCTAAAAGTCCATTTGAATCCAAATTCTCAGGTGGTCTCTCTCAGCTGCCCAGCAGCACAGTGAGTACAGCACGAACGTTTGGCATATGCTCCCACAGCAGAAGAGCAAGGATTGAAAGCTGGTGCTGGACCTGTTCAGCACACAATCCCCTTTACATTGGTGCCTCCATCCTTGCTTTCACTGCTCACTTTCATACAGGAAAAGCATTTGAATGGAATCAGTCCAGAGGCTGCTCTCTGCTGGCAGCAACACAGCACAGAATGAACAGTGGCATCTGCTCACAGGGCAGAAGCATCATCAGGGAAAGCTAGTGCTCGGCTTCTTCAACACACAAGCAGCCTTGCAAGGGGGTCACCATCATTGCAGTCTCTCCTCGGTTTCATACCTAAAAGTCCTTTTGAATCCAAATTCTCAGGTGGTCTCTCTCAGCTGCCCAGCAGCACAGTGAGTACAGCACGAACGTTTGGCATCTGCTCCCGCAGCAGAAGAGCAAGGATTGAAAGCTGGTGTTGGACCTGTTCAGCACACAATCACCTTTACATTGGTGCCTCCATCGTTGCTTTCACTGCTCACTTTCATACAGGAAAAGCATTTGAATGAAATCAGTCCAGAGCCTGCTCTCTGCTGCGCAGCAACACAGTCAGCACAGAATGAACAGTGGCATCTGCTCACACGGCAGAAGGACCAGCAGGGAAAGCTAGTGCTGGGCTTCTTCAGCACACAAGGAGCTTTGCAATGGGGTCACCATCATTGCAGTCTCTCCTCGGGTTCATACCTAAAAGTCCATTTGAATCCAAATTCTCAGGTGGTCTCAGCTGCCCAGCAGCACAGTGAGTACAGCACGAACGTTTGGCATCTGCTCCCACAGCAGAAGAGCCAGGATTGAAAGCTGGTGCTGGACCTGTTCAGCACACAATCCCCTTTACATTGGTGCCTCCGTCGTTGCTTTCACTGCTAACACTCATACAGGAAAAGCATTTGAATGGAATCAGTCCAGAGCCTGCTCCCTGCTGGCAGCAACACCGCACAGAATGAACTGTGGATTCTGCTCGCACAGCAGAAGGACCAGCAGGGAAAGCTTGTGCTGGGCTTCTTCAGCACACAAGGTGCTTTACAACGGGGTCACCATCATTGCAGTCTCTCCTCGGTTTCATACCTAAAAGTCCTTTTGAATCCAAATTCTCAGGTGGTCTCTCTCAGCTGCCCAGCAGCACAGTGAGTACAGCACGAACATGTGGCATCTGCTCCCACAGCAGAAGAGCAAGGATTGAAAGCTGGTGTTGGACCTGTTCAGCACACAATCACCTTTACATTGGTGCCTCCATCGTTGCTTTCACTGCTCACTTTCATACAGGAAAAGCATTTGAATGAAATCAGTCCAGAGCCTGCTCTCTGCTGCGCAGCAACACAGTCAGCACAGAATGAACAGTGGACTCAGCTAACACATCAGAAGGACCAGCAGGGAAAGGTAGGGCTGTGTCTCTTCAGCACACATGCAGCTTTGCAACGGGGTCACCATCATTGCAGTCTCTCCTCGGTTTCATACCTAAAAGTCCATTTGAATCCAAATTCTCAGGTGGTCTACCTCAGCTGCCCAGCAGCACAGTGAGTACAGCACGAACGTTTGGCATCTGCTCCCACAGCAGAAGAGCAAGGATTGAAAGCTGGTGCTGGACCTGTTCAGCACACAATCCCCTTTACATTGGTGCCTCCATCGTTGCTTTCAATACTAACTTTCATACAAGAAAAGCATTTGAATGGAATCAGTCCAGAGCCTGCTCTCTGCTGCGCAGCAACACAGTCAGCTCAGAATGAACAGTGGATTCTGCTCGCACAGCAGAAGGACCAGCAGGGAAAGCTAGTGCTGGGCTTCTTCAGCACACAAGGAGCTTTGCAACGGGGTCACCATCATTGCAGTCTCTCCTCGGTTTCATACCTAAAAGTCCATTTGAATCCAAATTCTCAGGTGGTCTCTCTCAGCTGCCCAGCAGCACAGTGAGTACAGCACGAACGTTTGGCATCTGCTCCCACAGCAGAAGAGCCAGGATTGGAAGCTGGTGCTGGACCTGTTCAGCACACAATCCCCTTTACATTGGTGCCTTCATCGTTGCTTTCACTGCTCACTTTCATACAGGAAAAGCATTTGAATGGAATCAGTCCAGAGCCTGCTCTCTGCTGAGCAGCAACACAGTCAGCACAGAATCAACAGTGGATTCTGCTCGCACAGCAGAAGGACCAGCAGGGAAAGCTAGTGCTGGGCTTCTTCAGCACACAAGCAGCTTTGCAACGGGGTCACCATCATTGCAGTCTCTCCTCGGTTTCATACCTAAAAGTCCATTTGAATCCAAATTCTCAGGTGGTCTCTCTCAGCTGCCCAGCAGCACAGTGAGTACAGCACGAACGTTTGGCCTCTGCTCCCACAGCAGAAGAGCCAGGATTGGAAGCTGGTGCTGGACCTGTTCAGCACACAATCCCCTTTACATTGGTGCCTCCATCGTTGCTTTCACTGCTCACTTTCATACAGGAAAAGCATTTGAATGGAATCAGTCCAGAGCCTGCTCTCTGCTGCGCAGCAACACAGTCAGCACAGAATCAACAGTGGCATTTGCTCATACGGCAGAAGGACCAGCAGGGAAAGCTAGTGCTGGGCTTCTTCAGCACACGAGCAGCTTTGCAACGGGGTCACCATCATTGCAGTCTCTCCTCGGTTTCATACCTAAAAGTCCATTTGAATCCAAATTCTCAGGTGGTCTCAGCTGCCCAGCAGCACAGTGAGTACAGCACGAACGTTTGGCATCTGCTCCCACAGCAGAAGAGCCAGGATTGAAAGCTGGTGCTGGACCTGTTCAGCACACAATCCCCTTTACATTGGTGCCTCCGTCGTTGCTTTCACTGCTAACACTCATACAGGAAAAGCATTTGAATGGAATCAGTCCAGAGCCTGCTCCCTGCTGGCAGCAACACAGCACAGAATGAACAGTGGATTCTGCTCGCACAGCAGAAGGACCAGCAGGGAAAGCTAGTGCTCGGCTTTTTCAGCACACAAGCAGCTTTGCAACGGGGTCACCATCATTGCAGTCTCTCCTCGGTTTCATACCTAAAAGTCCATTTGAATCCAAATTCTCAGGTGGTCTCTCTCAGCTGCCCAGCAGCACAGTGAGTACAGCACGAACGTTTGGCATCTGCTCCCACAGCAGAAGAGCCAGGATTGGAAGCTGGTGCTGGACCTGTTCAGCACACAATCCCCTTTACATTGGTGCCTCCATCGTTGCTTTCACTGCTCACTTTCATACAGGAAAAGCATTTGAATGGAATCAGTCCAGAGCCTGCTCTCTGCTGCGCAGCAACACAGTCAGCACAGAATCAACAGTGGCATTTGCTCACACGGCAGAAGGACCAGCAGGGAAAGCTAGTGCTGGGCTTCTTCAGCACACAAGCAGCTTTGCAACGGGGTCACCATCATTGCAGTCTCTCCTCGGGTTCATACCTAAAAGTCCATTTGAATCCAAATTCTCAGGTGGTCTACCTCAGCTGCCCAGCAGCACAGTGAGTACAGCACGAACGTTTGGCATCTGCTCCCACAGCAGAAGAGCAAGGATAGAAAGCTGGTGCTGGACCTGTTCAGCACACAATCCCCTTTACATTGGTGCCTCCATCGTTGCTTTCAATACTAACTTTCATACAAGAAAAGCATTTGAATGGAATCAGTCCAGAGCCTGCTCTCTGCTGCGCAGCAACACAGTCTGCTCAGAATGAATAGTGGATTCTGCTCGCACAGCAGAAGGACCAGCAGGGAAAGCTAGTGCTGGGCTTCTTCAGCACACAAGGAGCTTTGCAACGGGGTCACAATCATTGCAGTCTCTCCTCGGTTTCATACCTAAAAGTCCATTTGAATCCAAATTCTCAGGTGGTCTCTCTCAGCTGCCCAGCAGCACAGTGAGTACAGCACGAACGTTTGGCATCTGCTCCCACAGCAGAAGAGCAAGGATTGGAAGCTGGTGCTGGACCTGTTCAGCACACAATCCCCTTTACATTGGTGCCTCCATCGTTGCTTTCACTGCTAACACTCATACAGGAAAAGCATTTGAATGGAATCAGTCCAGAGCCTGCTCTCTGCTGAGCAGCAACACAGTCAGCACAGAATCAACAGTGGATTCTGCTCGCACAGCAGAAGGACCAGCAGGGAAAGCTAGTGCTGGGCTTCTTCAGCACACAAGCAGCTTTGCAACGGGGTCAAAATCATTGCAGTCTCTCCTCGGTTTCATACCTAAAAGTCCATTTGAATCCAAATTCTCAGGTGGTCTCTCTCAGCTGCCCAGCAGCACAGTGAGTACAGCACGAACGTTTGGCCTCTGCTCCCACAGCAGAAGAGCCAGGATTGGAAGCTGGTGCTGGACCTGTTCAGCACACAATCCCCTTTACATTGGTGCCTCCATCCTTGCTTTCACTGCTCACTTTCATACAGGAAAAGCATTTGAATGGAATCAGTCCAGAGACTGCTCTCTGCTGCGCAGCAACACAGTCAGCACAGAATCAACAGTGGCATTTGCTCACACGGCAGAAGGACCAGCAGGGAAAGCTAGTGCTGGGCTTCTTCAGCACACGAGCAGCTTTGCAACGGGGTCACCATCATTGCAGTCTCTCCTCGGTTTCATACCTAAAAGTCCATTTGAATCCAAATTCTCAGGTGGTCTCTCTCAGCTGCCCAGCAGCACAGTGAGTACAGCACGAACGTTTGGCATCTGCTCCCACAGCAGAAGAGCAAGGATTGAAAGATGGTGTTGGACCTGTTCAGCACAAAATCACCTTTACATTGGTGCCTCCATCGTTGCTTTCACTGCTCACTTTCATACAGGAAAAGCATTTGAATGAAATCAGTCCAGAGCCTGCTCTCTGCTGCGCAGGAACACAGTCAGCACAGAATGAACAGTGGCATCTGCTCACACGGCAGAAGGACCAGCAGGGAAAGCTAGTGCTGGGCTTCTTCAGCACACAAGCAGCTTTGCAACGGGGTCACCATCATTGCAGTCTCTCCTCGGTTTCATACCTAAAAGTCCATTTGAATCCAAATTCTCAGGTGGTCTCTCTCAGCTGCCCAGCAGCACAGTGAGTACAGCACGAACGTTTGGCATCTGCTCCCACAGCAGAAGAGCAAGGATTGAAAGCTGGTGCTGGACCTGTTCAGCACACAATCACCTTTACATTGGTGCCTCCATCGTTGCTTTCACTGCTAACACTCATACAGGAAAAGCATTTGAATAGAATCAGTCTAGAGCCTGCTCCCTTCTCGCAACAACACAGCACAGAATGAACAGTGGCATCTGCTCACACGGCAGAAGGACCAGCAGGGAAAGCTAGTGCTGGGCTTCTTCAGCACACAAGCAGCTTTGCAACGGGGTCACCATCATTGCAGTCTCTCCTCGGTTTCATACCTAAAAGTCCATTTGAATCCAAATTCTCAGGTGGTCTCTCTCAGCTGCCCAGCAGCACAGTGAGTACAGCACGAACGTTTGGCCTCTGCTCCCACAGCAGAAGAGTCAGGATTGGAAGCTGGTGCTGGACCTGTTCAGCACACAATCCCCTTTACATTGGTGCCTCCATCGTTGCTTTCACTGCTCACTTTCATACAGGAAAAGCATTTGAATGGAATCAGTCCAGAGCCTGCTCTCTGCTGCGCAGCAACACAGTCAGCACAGAATGAACAGTGGATTCTGCTCGCACAGCAGAAGGACCAGCAGGGAAAGCTAGTGCTGGGCTTCTTCAGCACACAAGCAGCTTTGCAACGGGGTCACCATCATTGCAGTCTCTCCTCGGTTTCATACCTAAAAGTCCATTTGAATCCAAATTCTCAGGTGGTCTCTCTCAGCTGCCCAGCAGCACAGTGAGTACAGCACGAACGTTTGGCATCTGCTCCCACAGCAGAAGAGCCAGGATTGAAAGCTGGTGCTGGACCTGTTCAGCACACAATCACCTTTCCATTGGTGCCTCCATCGTTGCTTTCACTGCTAACACTCATACAGGAAAAGCATTTGAATGGAATCAGTCCAGAGCCTGCTCCCTGCTGGCAGCAACACAGCACAGAATGAACAGTGGCATCTGCTCACACGGCAGAAGGACCAGCAGGGAAAGATAGGGCTGTGTCTCGTCAGCACACAAGCAGCTTTGCAACGTGGTCACCATCATTGCAGTCTCTCCTCGGTTTCATACCTAAAAGTCCTTTTGAATCCAAATTCTCAGGTGGTCTCTCTCAGCTGCCCAGCGGCAAAGTGAGTACAGCACGAACGTTTGGCATCTGCTCCCGCAGCAGAAGAGCAAAGAGTGAAAGATGGTGTTGGACCTGTTCAGCACAAAATCACCTTTACATTGGTGCCTCCATCGTTGCTTTCACTGCTCACTTTCATACAGGAAAAGCATTTGAATGGAATCAGTCCAGAGCCTGCTCTCTGCTGGCAGCAACACAGCACAGAATGAACAGTGGCATCTGCTCACACGGCAGAAGCATCATCAGGGAAAGCTTGGGCTCTGCTTCTTCAGCACACAAGCAGCTTTGCAACGTGATCACCATCATTGCAGTCTCTCCTCGGGTTCATACCTAAAAGTCCTTTTGAATCCAAATTCTCAGGTGGTCTCTCTCAGCTGCCAGCAGCACAGTGAGTACAGCACGAACGTTTGGCATCTGCTCCCACAGCAGAAGAGCAAGGATTGAAAGCTGGTGCTGGGACCTGTTCAGCACACAATCACCTTTACATTGGTGCCTCCATCGTTGCTTTCACTGCTAACACTCATACAGGAAAAGCATTTGAATGGAATCAGTCCAGAAGCCTGCTCCCTGCTGGCAGCAACACCGCACAGAATGAACAGTGGATTCTGCTCGCACAGCAGAAGGACCAGCAGGGAAAGCTAGTGCTGGGCTTGTTCAGCACACAAGGAGCTTTGCAACGGGGTCACCATCATTGCAGTCTCTCCTCGGTTTCATACCTAAAAGTCCATTTGAATCCAAATTCTCAGGTGGGTCTCTCTCAGCTGCCCAGCAGCAGAGTGAGTACAGCACGAACGTTTGGCATCTGCTCCCACAGCAGAAGAGCAAGGATTGAAAGCTGGTGCTGGACCTGTTCAGCACACAATCCCCTTTACATTGGTGCCTCCATCCTTGCTTTCACTGCTCACTTTCATACAGAAAAGCATTTGAATGGAATCAGTCCAGAGCCTGCTCTCTGCTGGCAGCAACACAGCACAGAATGAACAGTGGCATCTGCTCACACGGCAGAAGCATCATCAGGGAAAGCTAGTGCTCTGCTTCTTCAGCACACAAGCAGCTTTGCAAAGGGGTCACCATCATTGCAGTCTCTCCTCGGTTTCATACCTAAAAGTCCTTTTGAATCCAAATTCTCAGTGGTCTCTCTCAGCTCCCAGCAGCACAGTGAGTACAGCACGAACGTTTGGCATCTGCTCCCCGCCAGCAAGAATAGCAAGGGTTTTGGAAAGGTGTTGGACCTGTTCAGCACAAAATCCCCTTTACATTGGTGCCTCCATCGTTGCTTTCACTGCTCACTTTCATACAGGAAAAGCATTTGAATGAAATCAGTCCAGAGCCTGCTCTCTGCTGCGCAGGAACACAGTCAGCACAGAATGAACAGTGGCATCTGCTCACACGGCAGAAGGACCAGCAGGGAAAGCTAGTGCTGGGCTTCTTCAGCACACAAGCAGCTTTGCAACGGGGTCACCATCATTGCAGTCTCTCCTCGGTTTCATACCTAAAAGTCCATTTGAATCCAAATTCTCAGGTGGTCTCTCTCAGCTGCCCAGCAGCACAGTGAGTACAGCACGAACATTTGGCATCTGCTCCCACAGCAGAAGAGCAAGGATTGAAAGCTGGTGCTGGACCTGTTCAGCACACAATCCCCTTTACATTGGTGCCTCCATCGTTGCTTTCACTGCTAACACTCATACAGGAAAAGCATTTGAATGGAATCAGTCCAGAGCCTGCTCCCTGCTGGCAGCAACACCGCACAGAATGAACAGTGGATTCTGCTCGCACAGCAGAAGGACCAGCAGGGAATGCTAGTGCTGGGCTTCTTCAGCACACAAGGAGCTTTGCAACGGGGTCACCATCATTGCAGTCTCTCCTCGGTTTCATACCTAAAAGTCCATTTGAATCCAAATTCTCAGGTGGTCTCTCTCAGCTGCCCAGCAGCACAGTGAGTACAGCACGAACATTTGGCATCTGCTCCCACAGCAGAAGAGCAAGGATTGAAAGCTGGTGCTGGACCTGTTCAGCACACAATCCCCTTTACATTGGTGCCTCCATCCTTGCTTTCACTGCTCACTTTCATACAGGAAAAGCATTTGAATGGAATCAGTCCAGAGCCTGCTCTCTGCTGTGCAGCAACACAGTCAGCA
This sequence comes from Pezoporus flaviventris, assembly GCF_033815535.1. NCBI lineage: Eukaryota > Metazoa > Chordata > Aves > Psittaciformes > Psittacidae > Pezoporus > Pezoporus flaviventris. Next base: position 11,502 of record NW_026893113.1, on the reverse strand, counting down.
CAGAATGACAGTGGATTCTGCTCGCACAGCAGAAGGACCAGCAGGGAAAGCTAGTGCTGGGCTTCTTCAGCACACAAGCAGCTTTGCAACGGGGTCACCATCATTGCAGTCTCTCCTCGGTTTCATACCTAAAAGTCCTTTTGAATCCAAATTCTCAGGTGGTCTCTCTCAGCTGCCCAACAGCACAGTGAGTACAGCACGAACGTTTGGCCTCTGCTCCCACAGCAGAAGAGCCAGGATTGGAAGCTGGTGCTGGACCTGTTCAGCACACAATCCCCTTTACATTGGTGCCTCCATCGTTGCTTTCACTGCTCACTTTCATACAGGAAAAGCATTTGAATGGAATCAGTCCAGAGCCTGCTCTCTGCTGAGCAGCAACACAGTCAGCACAGAATGAACAGTGGATTCTGCTCGCACAGCAGAAGGACCAGCAGGGAAAGCTAGTGCTGGGCTTCTTCAGCACACAAGCAGCTTTGCAACGGGGTCACCATCATTGCAGTCTCTCCTCGGGTTCATACCTAAAAGTCCATTTGAATCTAAATTCTCAGGTGGTCTCAGCTGCCCAGCAGCACAGTGAGTACAGCACGAACGTTTGGCATCTGCTCCCACAGCAGAAGAGCAAGGATTGAAAGCTGGTGCTGGACCTGTTCAGCACACAATCCCCTTTACATTGGTGCCTCCGTCGTAGCTTTCACTGCTAACACTCATACAGGAAAAGCATTTGAATGGAATCAGTCCAGAGCCTGCTCCCTTCTCGCAGCAGCACAGCACAGAATGAACAGTGGATTCTGCTCGCACAGCAGAAGGACCAGCAGGGAAAGCTAGTGCTGGGCTTCTTCAGCACACAAGGAGCTTTGCAACGGGGTCACCATCATTGCAGTGTCTCCTCGGTTTCATACCTAAAAGTCCATTTGAATCCAAATTCTCAGGTGGTCTCTCTCAGCTGCCCAGCAGCACAGTGAGTACAGCACGAACGTTTGGCATCTGCTCCCACAGCAGAAGAGCAAGGATTGAAAGCTGGTGCTGGACCTGTTCAGCACACAATCCCCTTTACATTGGTGCCTCCATCGTTGCTTTCACTGCTAACACTCATACAGGAAAAGCATTTGAATGGAATCAGTCCAGAGCCTGCTCCCTGCTGGCAGCAACACAGCACACAATGAACAGTGGCATCTGCTCACACGGCAGAAGGACCAGCAGGGAAAGATAGGGCTGTGTCTCTTCAGCACACAAGGAGCTTTGCAACGGGGTCACCATCATTGCAGTCTCTCCTCGGGTTCATACCTAAAAGTCCATTTGAATCCAAATTCTCAGGTGGTCTCTCTCAGCTGCCCAGCAGCACAGTGAGTACAACACGAACGTTTGGCCTCTGCTCCCACAGCAGAAGAGCCAGGATTGGAAGCTGGTGCTGGACCTGTTCAGCACACAATCCCCTTTACATTGGTGCCTCCATCGTTGCTTTCACTGCTCACTTTCATACAGGAAAAGCATTTGAATGGAATCAGTCCAGAGCCTGCTCCCTGCTGGCAGCAGCACAGCACAGAATGAACAGTGGATTCTGCTCGCACAGCAGAAGGACCAGCAGGGAAAGCTAGTGCTGGGCTTCTTCAGCACACAAGGAGCTTTGCAACGGGGTCACCATCATTGCAGTCTCTCCTCGGTTTCATACCTAAAAGTCCATTTGAATCCAAATTCTCAGGTGGTCTCTCTCAGCTGCCCAGCAGCACAGTGAGTACAGCACGAACGTTTGGCCTCTGCTCCCACAGCAGAAGAGCCAGGATTGGAAGCTGGTGCTGGACCTGTTCAGCACACAATCCCCTTTACATTGGTGCCTCCATCGTTGCTTTCACTGCTCACTTTCATACAGGAAAAGCATTTGAATGGAATCAGTCCAGAGCCTGCTCTCTGCTGCGCAGCAACACAGTCAGCACAGAATCAACAGTGGCATTTGCTCACACGGCAGAAGGACCAGCAGGGAAAGCTAGTGCTGGGCTTCTTCAGCACACAAGCAGCTTTGCAACGGGGTCACCATCATTGCAGTCTCTCCTCGGTTTCATACCTAAAAGTCCATTTGAATCCAAATTCTCAGGTGGTCTCAGCTGCCCAGCAGCACAGTGAGTACAGCACGAACGTTTAGCATCTGCTCCCACAGCAGAAGAGCAAGGATTGAAAGCTGGTGCTGGACCTGTTCAGCACACAATCCCCTTTACATTGGTGCCTCCGTCGTTGCTTTCACTGCTAACACTCATACAGGAAAAGCATTTGAATGGAATCAGTCCAGAGCCTGCTCCCTGCTGGCAGCAGCACAGCACAGAATGAACAGTGGATTCTGCTCGCACAGCAGAAGGACCAGCAGGGAAAGCTAGTGCTGGGCTTCTTCAGCACACAAGGAGCTTTGCAACGGGGTCACCATCATTGCAGTCTCTCCTCGGTTTCATACCTAAAAGTCCATTTGAATCCAAATTCTCAGGTGGTCTCTCTCAGCTGCCCAGCAGCACAGTGAGTACAGCACGAACGTTGGCCTCTGCTCCCACAGCAGAAGAGCCAGGATTGGAAGCTGGTGCTGGACCTGTTCAGCACACAATCCCCTTTACATTGGTGCCTCCATCGTTGCTTTCACTGCTCACTTTCATACAGGAAAAGCATTTGAATGGAATCAGTCCAGAGCCTGCTCTCTGCTGCGCAGCAACACAGTCAGCACAGAATCAACAGTGGCATTTGCTCACACGGCAGAAGGACCAGCAGGGAAAGCTAGTGCTGGGCTTCTTCAGCACACAAGCAGCTTTGCAACGGGGTCACCATCATTGCAGTCTCTCCTCGGTTTCATACCTAAAAGTCCATTTGAATCCAAATTCTCAGGTGGTCTCTCTCAGCTGCCCAGCAGCACAGTGAGTACAGCACGAACGTTTAGCATCTGCTCCCACAGCAGAAGAGCAAGGATTGAAAGCTGGTGCTGGACCTGTTCAGCACACAATCCCCTTTACATTGGTGCCTCCGTCGTTGCTTTCACTGCTAACACTCATACAGGAAAAGCATTTGAATGGAATCAGTCCAGAGCCTGCTCCCTGCTGGCAGCAACACAGCACAGAATGAACAGTGGCATCTGCTCACACGGCAGAAGCATCATCAGGGAAAGCTAGTGCTCTGCTTCTGCATCACACAAGCAGCTTTGCAACGTGGTCACCATCATTGCAGTCTCTCCTCGGTTTCATACCTAAAAGTCCTTTTGAATCCAAATTCTCAGGTGGTCTCTCTCAGCTGCCCAGCAGCACAGTGAGTACAGCACGAACGTTTGGCATCTGCTCCCACAGAAGAAGAGCAAGGATTGAAAGCTGGTGCTGGACCTGTTCAGCACACAATCCCCTTTACATTGGTGCCTCCATCGTTGCTTTCACTGCTAACACTCATACAGGAAAAGCATTTGAATGGAATCAGTCCAGAGCCTGCTCCCTGCTGGCAGCAACACAGCACACAATGAACAGTGGCATCTGCTCACACGGCAGAAGGACCAGCAGGGAAAGATAGGGCTGTGTCTCTTCAGCACACAAGGAGCTTTGCAACGGGGTCACCATCATTGCAGTCTCTCCTCGGGTTCATACCTAAAAGTCCATTTGAATCCAAATTCTCAGGTGGTCTCTCTCAGCTGCCCAGCAGCACAGTGAGTACAACACGAACGTTTGGCCTCTGCTCCCACAGCAGAAGAGCCAGGATTGGAAGCTGGTGCTGGACCTGTTCAGCACACAATCCCCTTTACATTGGTGCCTCCATCGTTGCTTTCACTGCTAACACTCATACAGGAAAAGCATTTGAATGGAATCAGTCCAGAGCCTGCTCCCTGCTGGCAGCAGCACAGCACAGAATGAACAGTGGATTCTGCTCGCACAGCAGAAGGACCAGCAGGGAAAGCTAGTGCTGGGCTTCTTCAGCACACAAGGAGCTTTGCAACGGGGTCACCATCATTGCAGTCTCTCCTCGGTTTCATACCTAAAAGTCCATTTGAATCCAAATTCTCAGGTGGTCTCTCTCAGCTGCCCAGCAGCACAGTGAGTACAGCACGAACGTTTGGCCTCTGCTCCCACAGCAGAAGAGCCAGGATTGGAAGCTGGTGCTGGACCTGTTCAGCACACAATCCCCTTTACATTGGTGCCTCCATCGTTGCTTTCACTGCTCACTTTCATACAGGAAAAGCATTTGAATGGAATCAGTCCAGAGCCTGCTCTCTGCTGCGCAGCAACACAGTCAGCACAGAATCAACAGTGGCATTTGCTCACACGGCAGAAGGACCAGCAGGGAAAGCTAGTGCTGGGCTTCTTCAGCACACAAGCAGCTTTGCAACGGGGTCACCATCATTGCAGTCTCTCCTCGGTTTCATACCTAAAAGTCCATTTGAATCCAAATTCTCAGGTGGTCTCTCTCAGCTGCCCAGCAGCACAGTGAGTACAGCACGAACGTTTAGCATCTGCTCCCACAGCAGAAGAGCAAGGATTGAAAGCTGGTGCTGGACCTGTTCAGCACACAATCCCCTTTACATTGGTGCCTCCGTCGTTGCTTTCACTGCTAACACTCATACAGGAAAAGCATTTGAATGGAATCAGTCCAGAGCCTGCTCCCTGCTGGCAGCAACACAGCACAGAATGAACAGTGGCATCTGCTCACACGGCAGAAGCATCATCAGGGAAAGCTAGTGCTCTGCTTCTGCATCACACAAGCAGCTTTGCAACGGGGTCACCATCATTGCAGTCTATCCTCGGTTTCATACCTAAAAGTCCATTTGAATCCAAATTCTCAGGTGGTCTCTCTCAGCTGCCCAGCAGCACAGTGAGTACAGCACGAACGTTTGGCATCTGCTCCCACAGCAGAAGAGCCAGGATTGAAAGCTGGTGCTGGTCCTGTTCAGCACACAATCCCCTTTACATTGGTGCCTCCATCGTTGCTTTCACTGCTCACTTTCATACAGGAAAAGCATTTGAATGGAATCAGTCCAGAGCCTGCTCTCTGCTGGCAGCAACACAGCACAGAATGAACAGTGGCATCTGCTCACACGGCAGAAGCATCATCAGGGAAAGCTTGTGTTCTGCTTCTTCAGCACACAAGCAGCTTTGCAACGGGGTCACCATCATTGCAGTCTCTCCTCGGTTTCATACCTAAAAGTCCATTTGAATCCAAATTCTCAGGTGGTCTCTCTCAGCTGCCCAGCAGCAGAGTGAGTACAGCACGAACGTTTGGCATCTGCTCCCACAGCAGAAGAGCAAGGATTGAAAGCTGGTGCTGGACCTGTTCAGCACACAATCACCTTTACATTGGTGCCTCCATCGTTGCTTTCACTGCTAACACTCATACAGGAAAAGCATTTGAATGGAATCAGTCCAGAGCCTGCTCCCTTCTCGCAGCAACACAGCACAGAATGAACAGTGGCATCTGCTCACACGGCAGAAGGACCAGCAGGGAAAGATAGGGCTGTGTCTCTTCAGCACACAAGGAGCTTTGCAACGGGGTCACCATCATTGCAGTCTCTCCTCGGGTTCATACCTAAAAGTCCATTTGAATCCAAATTCTCAGGTGGTCTCTCTCAGCTGCCCAGCAGCACAGTGAGTACAGCACGAACGTTTGGCCTCTGCTCCCACAGCAGAAGAGCCAGGATTGAAAGCTGGTGCTGGACCAGTTCAGCACACAATCCCCTTTACATTGGTGCCTCCATCGTTGCTTTCACTGCTCACTTTCATACAGGAAAAGCATTTGAATGGAATCAGTCCAGAGCCTGCTCCCTGCTGGCAGCAGCACAGCACAGAATGAGCAGTGGATTCTGCTCGCACAGCAGAAGGACCAGCAGGGAAAGCTAGTGCTGGGCTTCTTCAGCACACAAGCAGCTTTGCAACGGGGTCACCATCATTGCAGTCTCTCCTCGGTTTCATACCTAAAAGTCCATTTGAATCCAAATTCTCAGGTGGTCTCTCTCAGCTGCCTAGCAGCACAGTGAGTACAGCACGAACGTTTGGCCTCTGCACCCACAGCAGAAGAGCCAGGATTGGAAGCTGGTGCTGGACCTGTTCAGCACACAATCCCCTTTACATTGGTGCCTCCATCGTTGCTTTCACTGCTCACTTTCATACAGGAAAAGCATTTGAATGGAATCAGTCCAGAGCCTGCTCTCTGCTGCGCAGCAACACAGTCAGCACAGAATGAACAGTGGATTCTGCTCGCACAGCAGAAGGACCAGCAGGGAAAGCTAGTGCTGGGCTTCTTCAGCACACAAGCAGCTTTGCAACGGGGTCACCATCATTGCAGTCTCTCCTCGGTTTCATACCTAAAAGTCCATTTGAATCCAAATTCTCAGGTGGTCTCAGCTGCCCAGCAGCACAGTGAGTACAGCACGAACGTTTGGCATCTGCTCCCACAGCAGAAGAGCAAGGATTGAAAGCTGGTGCTGGACCTGTTCAGCACACAATCCCCTTTACATTGGTGCCTCCGTCGTAGCTTTCACTGCTAACACTCATACAGGAAAAGCATTTGAATGGAATCAGTCCAGAGCCTGCTCCCTGCTGGCAGCAGCACAGCACAGAATGAGCAGTGGATTCTGCTCGCACAGCAGAAGGACCAGCAGGGAAAGCTAGTGCTGGGCTTCTTCAGCACACAAGCAGCTTTGCAACGGGGTCACCATCATTGCAGTCTCTCCTCGGTTTCATACCTAAAAGTCCACTTGAATCCAAATTCTCAGGTGGTCTCTCTCAGCTGCCCAGCAGCACAGTGAGTACAGCACGAACGTTTGGCATCTGCTCCCACAGCAGAAGAGCAAGGATTGAAAGCTGGTGCTGGACCTGTTCAGCACACAATCACCTTCACATTGGTGCCTCCATCGTTGCTTTCACTGCTAACACTCATACAGGAAAAGCATTTGAATGGAATCAGTCCAGAGCCTGCTCTCTGCTGCGCAGCAACACAGTCAGCACAGAATCAACAGTGGCATTTGCTCACACGGCAGAAGGACCAGCAGGGAAAGCTAGTGCTGGGCTTCTTCAGCACACAAGGAGCTTTGCAACGGGGTCACCATCATTGCAGTCTCTTCTCGGTTTCATACCTAAAAGTCCATTTGAATCCAAATTCTCAGGTGGTCTCTCTCAGCTGCCCAGCAGCACAGTGAGTACAGCACGAACGTTTGGCATCTGCTCCCACAGCAGAAGAGCAAGGATTGAAAGCTGGTGCTGGACCTGTTCAGCACACAATCCCCTTTACATTGGTGCCTCCATCCTTGCTTTCACTGCTCACTTTCATACAGGAAAAGCATTTGAATGGAATCAGTCCAGAGCCTGCTCTCTGCTGGCAGCAACACAGCACAGAATGAACAGTGGCATCTGCTCACACGGCAGATGCATCATCAGGGAAAGCTTGTGTTCTGCTTCTTCAGCACACAAGCAGCTTTGCAACGTGGTTACCATCATTGCAGTCTCTCCTCGGTTTCATACCTAAAAGTCCATTTGAATCCAAATTCTCAGGTGGTCTCTCTCAGCTGCCCAGCAGCACAGTGAGTACAGCACGAACGTTTGGCATCTGCTCCCACAGCAGAAGAGCAAGGATTGAAAGATGGTGTTGGACCTGTTCAGCACAAAATCACCTTTACATTGGTGCCTCCATCGTTGCTTTCACTGCTCACTTTCATACAGGAAAAGCATTTGAATGAAATCAGTCCAGAGCCTGCTCTCTGCTGCGCAGGAACACAGTCAGCACAGAATGAACAGTGGCATCTGCTCACACGGCAGAAGGACCAGCAGGGAAAGCTAGTGCTGGGCTTCTTCAGCACACAAGCAGCTTTGCAACGGGGTCACCATCATTGCAGTCTCTCCTCGGTTTCATACCTAAAAGTCCATTTGAATCCAAATTCTCAGGTGGTCTCAGCTGCCCAGCAGCACAGGGAGTACAGCACGAACGTTTGGCATCTGCTCCCACAGCAGAAGAGAAAGGATTGAAAGCTGGTGCTGGACCTGTTCAGCACACAATCCCCTTTACATTGGTGCCTCCGTCGTAGCTTTCACTGCTAACACTCATACAGGAAAAGCATTTGAATGGAATCAGTCCAGAGCCTGCTCCCTGCTGGCAGCAACACCGCACAGAATGAACAGTGGATTCTGCTCGCACAGCAGAAGGACCAGCAGGGAAAGCTAGTGCTGGGCTTCTTCAGCACACAAGCAGCTTTGCAACGGGGTCACCATCATTGCAGTCTCTCCTCGGTTTCATACCTAAAAGTCCATTTGAATCCAAATTCTCAGGTGGTCTCTCTCAGCTGCCCAGCAGCACAGTGAGTACAGCACGAACGTTTGGCCTCTGCTCCCACAGCAGAAGAGCCAGGATTGGAAGCTGGTGCTGGACCTGTTCAGCACACAATCCCCTTTACATTGGTGCCTCCATCGTTGCTTTCACTGCTCACTTTCATACAGGAAAAGCATTTGAATGGAATCAGTCCAGAGCCTGCTCTCTGCTGCGCAGCAACACAGTCAGCACAGAATGAACAGTGGATTCTGCTCGCACAGCAGAAGGACCAGCAGGGAAAGCTAGTGCTGGGCTTCTTCAGCACACAAGCAGCTTTGCAACGGGGTCACCATCATTGCAGTCTCTCCTCGGTTTCATACCTAAAAGTCCATTTGAATCCAAATTCTCAGGTGGTCTCTCTCAGCTGCCCAGCAGCACAGGGAGTACAGCACGAACGTTTGGCCTCTGCTCCCACAGCAGAAGAGCAAGGATTGAAAGCTGGTGCTGGACCTGTTCAGCACACAATCCCCTTTACATTGGTGCCTCCATCGTTGCTTTCACTGCTAACACTCATACAGGAAAAGCATTTGAATGGAATCAGTCCAGAGCCTGCTCCCTGCTGGCAGCAACACAGCACAGAATGAACAGTGGCATCTGCTCACACGGCAGAAGGACCAGCAGGGAAAGCTAGTGCTGGGCTTCTTCAGCACACAAGCAGCTTTGCAACGGGGTCACCATCATTGCAGTCTCTCCTCGGTTTCATACCTAAAAGTCCATTTGAATCCAAATTCTCAGGTGGTCTCTCTCAGCTGCCCAGCAGCACAGTGAGTACAGCACGAACGTTTGGCATCTGCTCCCACAGCAGAAGAGCAAGGATTGAAAGCTGGTGCTGGACCTGTTCAGCACACAATCCCCTTTACATTGGTGCCTCCGTCGTTACTTTCACTGCTAACACTCATACAGGAAAAGCATTTGAATGGAATCAGTCCAGAGCCTGCTCCCTGCTGGCAGCAACACCGCACAGAATGAACAGTGGATTCTGCTCGCACAGCAGAAGGACCAGCAGGGAAAGCTAGTGCTGGGCTTCTTCAGCACACAAGCAGCTTTGCAACGGGGTCACCATCATTGCAGTCTCTCCTCGGTTTCATACCTAAAAGTCCATTTGAATCCAAATTCTCAGGTGGTCTCTCTCAGCTGCCCAGCAGCACAGTGAGTACAGCACGAACGTTTGGCCTCTGCTCCCACAGCAGAAGAGCAAGGATTGGAAGCTGGTGCTGGACCTGTTCAGCACACAATCCCCTTTACATTGGTGCCTCCATCGTTGCTTTCACTGCTCACTTTCATACAGGAAAAGCATTTGAATGGAATCAGTCCAGAGCCTGCTCTCTGCTGCGCAGCAACACAGCACAGAATGAACAGTGGCATCTGCTCACACGGCAGAAGGACCAGCAGGGAAAGCTAGTGCTGGGCTTGTTCAGCACACAAGGAGCTTTGCAACGGGGTCACCATCATTGCAGTCTCTCCTCGGTTTCATACCTAAAAGTCCATTTGAATCCAAATTCTCAGGTGGTCTCTCTCAGCTGCCCAGCAGCACAGTGAGTACAACACGAACGTTTGTCCTCTGCTCCCACAGCAGAAGAGCCAGGATTGGAAGCTGGTGCTGGACCTGTTCAGCACACAATCCCCTTTACATTGGTGCCTCCATCGTTGCTTTCACTGCTAACACTCATACAGGAAAAGCATTTGAATGGAATCAGTCCAGAGCCTGCTCCCTGCTGGCAGCAACACCGCACAGAATGAACAGTGGATTCTGCTCGCACAGCAGAAGGACCAGCAGGGAAAGCTAGTGCTGGGCTTGTTCAGCACACAAGGAGCTTTGCAACGGGGTCACCATCATTGCAGTCTATCCTCGGTTTCATACCTAAAAGTCCATTTGAATCCAAATTCTCAGGTGGTCTCTCTCAGCTGCCCAGCAGCACAGTGAGTACAGCACGAACGTTTGGCATCTGCTCCCACAGCAGAAGAGCAAGGATTGAAAGCTGGTGCTGGACCTGTTCAGCACACAATCCCCTTTACATTGGTGCCTCCATCCTTGCTTTCACTGCTCACTTTCATACAGGAAAAGCATTTGAATGGAATCAGTCCAGAGCCTGCTCTCTGCTGGCAGCAACACAGCACAGAATGAACAGTGGCATCTGCTCACACGGCAGAAGCATCATCAGGGAAAGCTTGTGTTCTGCTTCTTCAGCACACAAGCAGCTTTGCAACGGGGTCACCATCATTGCAGTCTCTCCTCGGTTTCATACCTAAAAGTCCATTTGAATCCAAATTCTCAGGTGGTCTCTCTCAGCTGCCCAGCAGCACAGTGAGTACAGCACGAACGTTTGGCATCTGCTCCCACAGCAGAAGAGCAAGGATTGAAAGCTGGTGCTGGATCTGTTCAGCACACAATCACCTTTACATTGGTGCCTCCATCGTTGCTTTCACTGCTAACACTCATACAGGAAAAGCATTTGAATGGAATCAGTCCAGAGCCTGCTCCCTTCTCGCAGCAACACAGCACAGAATGAACAGTGGCATCTGCTCACACGGCAGAAGGACCAGCAGGGAAAGATAGGGCTGTGTCTCTTCAGCACACAAGGAGCTTTGCAACGGGGTCACCATCATTGCAGTCTCTCCTCGGGTTCATACCTAAAAGTCCATTTGAATCCAAATTCTCAGGTGGTCTCTCTCAGCTGCCCAGCAGCACAGTGAGTACAGCACGAACGTTTGGCCTCTGCTCCCACAGCAGAAGAGCCAGGATTGAAAGCTGGTGCTGGACCAGTTCAGCACACAATCCCCTTTACATTGGTGCCTCCATCGTTGCTTTCACTGCTCACTTTCATACAGGAAAAGCATTTGAATGGAATCAGTCCAGAGCCTGCTCCCTGCTGGCAGCAGCACAGCACAGAATGAGCAGTGGATTCTGCTCGCACAGCAGAAGGACCAGCAGGGAAAGCTAGTGCTGGGCTTCTTCAGCACACAAGCAGCTTTGCAACGGGGTCACCATCATTGCAGTCTCTCCTCGGTTTCATACCTAAAAGTCCATTTGAATCCAAATTCTCAGGTGGTCTCTCTCAGCTGCCCAGCAGCACAGTGAGTACAGCACGAACGTTTGGCCTCTGCTCCCACAGCAGAAGAGCCAGGATTGGAAGCTGGTGCTGGACCTGTTCAGCACACAATCCCCTTTACATTGGTGCCTCCATCGTTGCTTTCACTGCT